>NC_048600.1:4653520-4953520 GCF_003668045.3 Cricetulus griseus | reverse complement strand
ATACAGGCCTTGTGTAAAGCACTTAAATAGGCCGGATAGTGGCGGCACTCACTTTTAATCCCAGCACTCTGGAGGCAGAGACATGCGGATCTCTGAGTTCGAGACCAGCCTGGTCTACAAGAGCTAGTTCCAGGACAGCATCCAAAGCCACAGAGAAACCCTGTCTCAAAAAACCAAACCAAACCAAACCAAACCAAACCAAAACAACAACAACAACAACAACAACAACAACAAAACACCAAAACCAAACCAAACCAAACCAAAACAAAACAAAAAAGCAAAGCACTTAAATAGATGAGATACACTAAGAGACCAAGTCTTAGCTACTGACCTCTGCTCTGAGAAGCAGTGTCTAAAAGAGATAAGTATGGAGAACCAGTTCTCATCTGATGCAAAGCTGATCACCTTGGCAACATTCCTTGTATTTGCCTTCCTCTCTTTCCTACCCCACTTCTCACTCCCTTCATCTTTACTTTCCTGGAATTGTACATCCTCTTACAAAACATTAGTCATTGGGTTTTTTCTTAGACTCTGGTTTCTTGGGAATCAAGACCTGTTAGCCAGTTTCTTCTTTATAAAACTAAAATACAAGGACATCACTTCCTCCTTTCCCTTTCTTCCTCCAATCCTTCCCAATCTTTTCCAATCTTTTTTGATTATATATGTAACAATTACTATGTATGTGTAATAATTATATATGTATAAATATATGCTTATAACCTGCTGAGTCCATTTTTGTTGCTTGTGTGTCTATATAATTTCAGGGCTGACCACTTTGTACTGGATACCCAATTAGGGGGACTCATCCCTGGGAGGAGCTAACTCTTGCTCTGTCAGTAGTCACTAGTAGTTCCATAGTTCATTGTCTAGGGGTGGGAGCCTGTGAGGTTCTCTCTTTGTTAACATGTCTACGTCATTGTTTAGATATCATTTAAGCAGCCATGCTATTGAGGTATCATGGGTGTGTCTTCCTTGTCATTTCTAGGAGACAAGATCTCACAGAAGACTTGCTGGTCTTTTAGTTCTTACAGACATTCTACCACCCTACCCCCCATATTCTGTAAGGGGGTAGAGCCTGAGGTCCAGGATGTGTTGTGGATGCCTCTACAGGTCATTGATTTTGCATTATGACCAGTTGTGGTTTTCTGTAGTGATCTTTGTTTGCTGCAAAGGGTAACTTCTTTGATGGGGAGTGAATTATACTTACCTATGGGTATAAGGTTAAATTTTAGAATGCAGTTAGGAATAATGCTGTCCCATTAAAGTGGTCTATCACCCTAACAAAATCCCATGGAGTTGGCAAAGTTTCTAATATCTGGAAGGATTTTCCTACTGCTGAGTGGGCCTTAAGTCCAATTAGATACCTGTTGGTTACCACCAAGCTATGAGTGCCACTATTACACTCTTGGGGATAACTTGCTGTGTTGGTCATTGTTGTGATTCAGTGTTGTGCTGTTAGGACTATTGCCTCCCTGCCTTGGCAGCTTACACTGTATGTTCTGGTCTATGAAATCTAGAACACAGAAAGGAGGCTTTCAGGATAAATCAGCTTGAATCTTCGGAGTCCTATGTCTGAAGTGCATTGGTTTTTCAACAATAGGGCCTGAAAAACTCAGAGGTTTTTCAACAATACCTCTGAGAGGCAACTAAGGGTAACAGCAATAGCCTGTATTGTTTTGGGAGTCACTTGGATTACCCTAATGAACAATTGAAATGGAGGTTTCTCATGCCAAGTGGATCTCTTCTTTTTTTTTTAAATAACAATTATGGATGATATCTCTTTGCTTTTTTGTTTAGTATTTCTTTCTCCTCTAGAATTTGAGCTCACAAGAAGGGCAGGGACTTTATTTAATTGCCTTCTAAAGCCTTGGTGAGCAACCTAGCACTTGGCACATAATAGATACTTATTAAATACTTGTTGGATGAATTTAATATGTGAGGAAATGTCCCTTTCCCAATCCTATACCTTCAGCTAGGATGATCCACTTGTAAGTGACCCAGGCAATGCAAACTAATCTTTGGTCTTATTAGTGTCAATCATCTTTGCATGTCTTGCTTTTGATCTGCCCTTGATCTTGTTTTCTTATTTCTCATCTGTCACCTGCAGCAAGAGCATCCTCCCAGTTGAACTTGTGAGCACTCTGCCCTCCTTCATCTGCACTCCATGCAATAATCAGCGAAATATTTTAAAGTCACGAATGCCATGGAGCATCATCACTATTTTGCTTGACGTTCCTGGTGCCATTAAACTACACTAAGAATTAATAGGGATTTTGTAATATGAATTTACTCAAAAATCACTTTCTTCCATCTTCTGTCCATTATAGCGCCACATACTTTTTTGCTGTTCTTGAACTTGTTCAGCTCTTACATGATGCAAAGAGGTTTATGGACATTGTTTTTCTATATACACAATTCTTCTTTACTCCCAATTCAGTTTCTTTGTCTTTTCACAGAACTCTTCCTTCATACGTCTCTGTGTGTGTGTGTGTGTGTGTGTGTGCATCTCTTGACATTTAGTTCATTTCCTTTCTTACATTTATTTCAAGTTGTCATCACTTTTTGGGAAAATCTTTCCCAAGAATCATCCATATTATAAGAGCAAGGAGGACAAGGTCATTTTTATATTCTTGGTTGTTGAGCCTAGCCTTCAATGACTGATCCATCTCTCCAGCCCTGAACAAGGTCATTCTTATATTCATTATTTTATTCCCTGTGACTTATAGAAATATTATTATATAGCATATGTTTAATAAATATTTGGCGATGTGTTCATCCATCTTCTGATTTGTTGCCTTTGGGGCTTTTAAAAGTGGCCTAGCCTATTATCAGAAGTCACCTCATAGAAAATATAGTAATTTTTCCTGGTTTTGAACTCTTGGTGAGAAATCACAATCCTTTGTAACATGAAAGTTTCTTGGTCCGGCTAGGTCCCATAGCCCTTCTCTGCCCCAAAGAAACACACGGATGCTATATTAGTATAAATCTGTTGGCCATTGACTAAGGTTTATTATTTTTTTGGGGGGAAGATTTATGAAATTTTGTCCTGTTGGAGATGTGATATACTAACAGATCAATTTACTCTTTTTCTTGGTAATTTTTTCTGGATGATTTTCCTATGTCTTCACATGTCTTATTTGTCCTGTGGTCTTCAGATTCCTTAGCTAGATGCCTTCATTCTCCCAAAAAGTCAAAAACAAAATTATTATTCTTAATCATTAACTACTAATCTATGTATTTCCAAGTAGTATTATTATCTTACTGGAGAAAGGTCCAGGGACCTCTTACTCTTCTGGTGGTGTCTTACATCTTGACTGTTCAGTGCCTCCACAGAGAAGAGAGTGATTTCCTGTTTGTCCCTGCTTATATTCTGATTCTGCTCAGCTATGTCACTTCCTGGGATCACATGACGACTCCTTTCTGCCTACACTTCCCAGAATCCTCCTTGTCTCCTAGTTCTACCTAGCATCCTGCCTGGCCAATCAGTGTTAAAAATTCATCAACATATAAGACAAACATATACACAGAAGGACATTCCCCATCAACTTTAGTCTGAGCTTTTGATATTCTGTTAGAAGATGTTGGGCTCTCTGCTATTTTGGTCTACTAGCTGCCTTGGACAACTACCCAACCCACCTCCAGTTATTATGGTCCCTGTCCTCAATGGAGGCTTGTCCTGTGCTATGATTGAGCCATGAAAACACAAGTAAATTTATATAATTTGATGACTTGGGACCATACATCAGACTTGGAGAATGCATCCAGGTCTTTTCATCACATCTTGCATCTCCATTTCACATCAAACCAACTCACTTTGGGGCTTCAGATAGGCACCCAATAGTTATTAGAAATAAAAAGAAACAAGGTTTTGGCTTCTGGCTAGATGGACCAAACTTGAAGGATCTGACACCTGGGGTCAAATCCAACAACATGGTCGAAATAAGGTACCAGGGAACAGAGGCAGCCACAGAGCAAGGCTACCCAGCACAGAGTGCTGGGCTTTCAGGTGACTTTGCCTGACCTCCTGACTCCAAGCTCCAGGCTTTGGATCCAGCCTTCAGTTCCCAGTTGAGTTTGAGAGTCCTGCAGCAGAAACATATTTGACTTAACAGTCATGGCCACGAGGCTCAGTAGATGAAGGGTTCCTACGTCCTCCTGTAGGAGACAATAAGTCACGACTGTTAGAGGCTGGCTACAGGTGTGCCTGGCCACACCTGTCAAGGTGTGGTCAAGATGAGGTCAGGATGATGAGGCATGGGTTCTTAGGGGCCTCAGAGTGCATGGAAGCCCCTTCTCCTTCCCTTTCTCCCTGGCCTCACTGCTTGGCTGCCCCTGGCACGCTCTGGCTTGCGTTTGGCTGGTATTTATCTGAATAAAGGTATCTTGAACCTACAAGCTCTCCCATCACCTTCCTCTTGCCTCTTCTTATTCACTCTTTCAGGAGGATGGCTGTTTAAGAAATTCCAGGGAAGAGATATGAAAATTATCTCTGTGGAGAAATAATGTAGAATTGGGCGTGGTAGTGCATACCTGTAATCCCTGAACTTGGGAAGTGAAAAAAAGGAAGAACAGGGGTTCAAAGCCATTCTTAGCTAGATACTCAGTTTGTGGCTAGCCTGGGCTACATAAGATGCTTTTTAAAAACAAACAAACCAAATGACAATGTGTAAAGAGCACAGTTCTGAGTACTGGTCAGCCCTGGAGAAGTTTCTGGATGAGGCACACACTTGGGCAGGAGCAAAAGGTCAAAAGTTCACAGAGGAGGGACGAGGGAGGAGATAGAAGGGGAAGTTGAAGCACCTCCAGGCTTTGAGCAAGAAACCTGCCCTCAGCTGCTCATCATAGCAGAATTGACCTCCCTTTAGGCTCCTGCGTATCTTCAAGGCCTTTGGGTTTAGGCCATTTCCTCTGGTAGTGAAGAACTGAGTCTAAGAAACTTTGTGGAGGCAGCTGTCAAACCTCAAGTGGAGGTTTACTGACTCATCCTCATGCCTCCATCCCACTGCTAGCTCTCAACAAGGAAACTCCCAGGGTGGGGACCGCGCTGTCTGCCTTCTGCTTCTGGACCATTCTTCCTGTGAGTGGGATGGAAGTAGAAGTGGGTTTTCTCTGTCTTCATCATCCCCTGTCATGTCCCCTCCTCCCTTTTCCAGCAAGCTCTATTTGGAGTTGAAAGGGAAGCATCAAGGGTCTTATTAAAAACATCTTTCAAATACAGGGTCTTGAGACTGGAGGAATAATTCCACAGGTAATAGTATTTACTGCTCTTCCAGGGGACTTGAGTTTGGTTCCTAGCACCCACATGATGGCCCACAACAGTCTGTAACTCCAGTTCTAGGGAATCTTATGGTCTCTTCTGGGCTCTGTGGGCACCAAGAATGTATGTGGTACACATACATACATACAGGCAAAACATCCATACATATTAAAAAATAATACTCCCAACTCAAAAAACCAAGTAATGCATGCACACACTATGTAGGCCTTCAGCACCCTCTGTAGCCCTGTGTACCTTCACATAGTCCTCTTGCTTTAGCCTCCAAAGTTCCAGAATTACAAGCATAGGGTATCCTGCCCAATCAAAAACCACTTTTAATCTAGGGATTAAAGTTGGATAATGTTAAAATTCCAGGTTACAAGTCCAATTGTCGCGTTGAAACTTTATAGCTAAACTTTCTGTGTTCTTGATTCTGACACTTGCTACCCTCTACGAATAACTCCTCTAAGGATGTAGGACAGGACCTGTCTAGGGACAATAGGCTTCTCCTCTAACACTGGAGGATGCTCTAGATTGTGATTTGTAGGTGCCTTCACTGAGTTGAGTACCCCGTCTTTGACATGTGGCTGAGCTCCTCAGCACTGGTGACACACTTAGATTTTGTCACAAGAACAGGCTGAAGCATTCTGTCCTTCTGTGTTTTGATGGTGTTGCATGGGGCTACAATCTGGACAAACTCCCCTGGCTTCAAGTCTTGGAACAGTATCATGTGTTTACAGGACAGCAGTGGCTCTTCCAGCTGCTTCTAGGTTCATATATACCCAGAGTAAATGCCAATGACCTTATCGTGACCTCCATGACCCTTTGAGATCTGTCCCCTCTTGTACTCTGACTTTAAGTCTTTCTTACTGTCCACTCTTCATTAGCTACACTGGACTACTTACCATTACTTACATACCTCAAGCTTAGTGTCTGAGTTTCTCCTAGGTCGCCAAGCCTGCTTCCCCTAACTGAGATAGGATAGTCTTTTTGTTTTGGGGACTTCTTTACCCTATCCCTTTGGTCTGTCTTTGTTTTGGCCCCACCAAGTCCTGACTCTTGGTTCTATTTGGACTTTTCAGTTACCTCTTAGGATTCTCAGGTTGTCTATCCCCATCTGCTGACACCCACAAAGTGGCTATTGATATGTAGGACACTGGCTTCAATCTTACAGAGATTCAAAAGTCTTTTGGGTATGGATAATATTGAAAAATTGTTTTAATTCATTGGAAAGTCCAGGAAAAAGACACTATGTGCTTAAAACCAGCTAAAAGGTGAATTATTTCCAATAGAGACTACTATTTATCTTCTGGTATGAAGGTGTCTATAATAAAATAGGATGCTAATACATGGAAAGGATAAATAGGACCCTCTGTCCAAATCTTTTAATAAGAACTCCAACATCATAGTTTTAACATGGATTTCTTAGATAACGTAAACATAAATTTAATGATGATTATAAAACACCAACCTCTACATGCTGCATAAGTTATAAATGCTATCTTATTTTTCTATAGAGTTTATAAGGCCTAATGGTTTTCAGTTTGAACTCAGTTCGCAGGCAATATTAATTTGTTGTGTCACTCTGGGTGTGAAATTTGGATTCAACTCTTCCTTATTAAAGAGTTGTTACATAATGCCTTCTGATCTAAACAATTGCCATTGTCAGAACTCCAATGTTATCTCCTTAAAATAACTACGGAGGGATTTGGTAAATGGTCATACTCCTTCAAACAAGGAGATAGTCAAGGTCACTGAACCGTCACCTGAGTATCCAGTCACTCCTTGTATTCAATTAGGTCCTAATTATATATGCAATGTCAAGGGTTTCTGGGAATACAGGGTAAAAATGAAAATGGAGGGGAGGTTCATCTATATAACAATGAAAAAAACTGCTATGCATATGAGTAAAGGCACCAAATATTGCCTAACACCCCCCACTTTAGAAAAATTTCTTACAACAAATAATGTTTATTTGTTACTGTTATATCATTAAATTTTTTTTGATCAAGAGAGATGTTAAAATGGCTACATATAATTATGGGTGTCTACCTCTAAATACTTTCCCTACACACCTTCTTGGTTCTTGTTAATAACAAAAACTTAAAAAAAAGGTTAGTAGTTAAAAATCCATATACAGGCAATCTTAATTTGCTACCACATGCCATGTATAAATTACTAAAGTTATAATGGTCCATTCATGTTAACAAAATTGGACTTAGAGATGCATGTCTAAATCACTAGTACCTTTAACTTTGTTAAATTTTAGATACTTAAAAAAACTAAATAATGGATAAAACTGTAATGTTTTAATAAAAGTATACTATAAAAGGATAAAACATGAGATTTGAAGTCTTTCCATGAATTATATCTTCAGTTTTAAGTTTATGTTGATACTAAAAGAGCCTCAATACAAACTTATAATTTTTTTACATACAGGGTTTTTACTTTTAGCCCAGGCTATCCTGGAAATTGCTTTGTAGACCAGGCTGGACTCAAACTCATAGAGATCTGCCTGCATCTTCCTCCCAAGTGCTGGCATTAAAGGTGTGTGCCACCATGCCTGTATCAAGAAATAAAATTATGAAATCCTAATCTTACAAAAAGTACTTATTGTAAGCTATTAAAGATAATTTAGAAATATAAGTTAATGGTTAATCCTCTTATAAGTTATAAGACTTTTTAATGTACTGAAAACTATGTAGCCATACTAAATCAAATATAATTCATTGACGGAGACAAGCTTGAAGGGAGAGACCAATTTATATCTCAAATAATGTAGTCTTCTGTATATGTTGTAAAATATATATGTATACGAAGCAAATAAATCAAAAAAGTTTAAAGTAAACTTGAAACAAAAAATAAGGCATTTAAAAAACTAGTATGAAAAATAAATACTTGATTAAAATGAGCTAAATTTATAATTCACCTACAAGGCAGGATGTCCCAAAGCTCTCAAGTAATCCCCTTGACTGAGGCATAATCCCACTAGAGTAAGTTTCATGCTAGACTAATTTCAGAAAGGAAGCATGGGAAAGTAAGACCTGCTAAAGGTTGGCTGCTCATGTCTCTGTCCATATAGATCTGACCAGCTCTGTCTGTATAAGCTGGACCAGTTCTGTCTGTATAGCCTGACAAGCTCTGTCTCTAAAGGCCAGACAAGCTCTCTCTGTATAGGCCTGACCAGCTCTCTCTGAATAGGCCTGACCAGCTTTGTCTCTATAGGCCTGACCAGCTCTCTCTGTATAGGCCAGACCAGCTCTGTCTGTATAGGCCTGACCAGCTCTCTCTGTACAGGCCTGACAAGCTGTTTGTACAGCCCTGACAAGCTCTGTCTGTACAGCCCTGACAAGCTCTATCCATATAGGCCTGACCGGCTCTCTCTGTAGAGGTCTGACCAGCTTTGTCTTTATAGGCCTGACCAGTTCTCTCTATACAGGCCTGACAAGCTCTGTCTGTACAGCCCTGACAAGCTTTATCCATATAGGCCTGACTGGCTCTCTCTGTAGAGGTCTGACCAGCTTTGTCTTTGTAGGCCTGACCAGCTCTCTCTATACAGGCCTGACCAGATTTGTCTGTATAGGCCTGACCAGCTCTGTCTGTATAGGCCTGACCAACTCTCTTTATAGGCCTGATGAGCTATATATAGGCTCATAGGCTCATAGGCCAGACCAGCTCTGTCCATATAGGCCTGAGCAGCTCTGTCTCTATAGGTCTGAGCAGCTCTCTGGGTATAGGCCTGAGCACCTCTGTCTGGACAGGCCTGACCAGATCTGTCTGTACAGGCCAGACCAGCTCTCTCTGTCTAGGCCTGACCAGGCTGTCTGAACAGCCCTGTAAGCTCTCTCTGTATAGACTTGACCAACTCTCTCTGTATAGGCTTGACAGGCTATGTCTTTATAGGCCTGATCAACTCTCTGTGTATAGGCCTAACAAGCTCTCTCTGTATAGGCCTGACCAGCTCTCTCTGTACAGGCCTGACTAGCTCTGTCTGTATAGGCCTGACCAACTCTGTCTGTATAGGCCTGACCAGCTCTCTCTGTACAGGCCTGACTAGCTCTGTCTGTATAGGCCTGACCAGCTCTATCCATATAGGCCTGACAAGCTCTCTCTGTATAGGCCTGACTAGCTCTGTCTGTACAGCCCTGACAAGCTCTATCCATATAGGCCTGACCGGCTCTCTCTGTAGAGGTCTGACCAGCACTCTCTCTATAAGCCTGACCAGCTTTGTCTTTGTAGGCCTGACCAGCTCTCTCTATACAGGCCTGACCAGATTTGTCTGTATAGGCCTGACCAGCTCTCTCTGTCTAGGCCTGACCAGGCTGTCTGAACAGCCCTGTAAGCTCTCTCTGTATAGACTTGACCAACTCTCTCTGTATAGGCTTGACAGGCTATGTCTTTATAGGCCTGATCAACTCTCTGTTCAGGCCTGACTAGCTCTGTCTGTATAGGCCTGACCAGCTCTGTCTGTATAGGCCTGACCAGCTCTCTTTATAGGCCTGATGAGCCTGTATATAGGCTCATAGGCTCATAGGCCAGACCAGCTCTGTCCATATAGGCCTGAGCAGCTCTGTCTCTATAGGTCTGAGCAGCTCTCTGGGTATAGGCCTGAGCACCTCTGTCTGGACAGGCCTGACCAGATCTGTCAGTACAGGCCTGACAAGCTCTTTCTGTATAGGACTGACCAACTCTGTGTATACCGGCTGGACCAACACTGTCTGTATAGGACTGACCAGCTCACTCTGTAAAGGCTTGACCAGATCTGTCTGTATAGGCCTGACCAGCTCTCTATGTACAGGCCTCATCAACTCTCTCTATAGGCCTGACTAGCTCAGTCCATATAGGCCTAACCAGCTATCTCTGTACAGGCCTGAACAGCTCTGTCTGTATAGGCCTGTCAAACTCTCTCTGTATAGGCCTGACGAGCTCTGTCTGTACAGGCCAGACCAACTCTCTCTGTATAGGCCTGACCAGCTCTGTCTGTACAGGCCTGACCAACTCTCTCTGTATAGGCCTGACCAGATATGTCTTTATAGGCCTGACCAGCTCTCTCTATATAGGCCTGACCAACTCTTACTCCATAGGCCTGACTAGCTCTGTCTGTATAGGTCTGACAAGCTCTGTCTGTACAGGCCTGACAAGCTCTGTGTGTATAGGCCTGACAGGCTATGTCTGTATAGGCCTCCCCAGCTATGTCTGTATAGGCCTCCCCAGCTATGTCTGTACAGGCCAGACGAGCTTTATCTGTATAGGCCTGACAAGCTCTGTCTGTACAGGACTGACCAGTTCTGTCTGTAAAGCCCTGACCAACTCTTTGTATAGGCCTGACCAGGTTTTTCTGTCTAGGCCTGAACAGCTCTGTCTCTATAGGCTTGACCAGCTCTCTCTGTACAGGCCTCACCAACTTTCTCTGTATAGGCCTGACTAGCTCAGTCCATATAGGCCTAACCAGCTATCACTGTACAGGCCTGACCAGCTCTGGCTGTATAGGTCTGACCAACTCTCTCTGTATAGGCCTGACCAGCTCTGTCTGTACAGGCCTGACCAACTCTCTCTGTATAGGCCTGACCAGCTCTGTCTGTACAGGCCTGACCACCTGTCTCTGTATAGGCCTGACCAGCTCTGTCTGTACAGGCCTGACCACCTCTCTCTGGATAGGCCTGGCCAGCTCTGTCTCTATAGGCCTGACCAACTCTCACTCCATAGGCCTTACTAGCTCTGTCTGTATAGGTCTGACAAGCTCTGTCTGTACAGGCCTGACAAGCTCTGTGGGTATAGGCCTGACCAACACTCTCTGTATAGGCCTGAGAAGCTCTCTTTGTATAGGCCTGAGAAGCTCTCTCTGTATAGGCCTGACCAGCTTTCTCTGTGTAGGCCTGACAAGCTGTATTCATATAGGCTTTACCACCTCTGTCTCTATAGGCCTGACCAGCTCTCACTTTATAGGCCTGACCAGCTCTGTCTGTATAGGCCCAACCAGCTCTCTGTAGGCCTGACCAGCACTGTCTGTATAGGCCCAACCAGCTCTATGTAGGCCTGACCAGCACTGTCTGTATAGGCCTGACCAGCTCTCTCTGTATAGGCCTCACCAACACACTCTCAATAGGCATGACCAGCTCTTTTGATATAGGCCTAACCAGTTCTCTCTGTACAAGCCTGACCAGCTCTGTCTGTACAGGCCTGGCCAGCTCTGTCTCTAAAGGCCTGACCATCTCTCTGTGTATAGGCCTAACTAGCTCTGTCTATATAGGCCTGACCAGCTCTGTGTAGGCCTGACCAGCTCTGTCCATGTAGACCAAACCAGCTCTCTCTATACAGGCCTGAGCAGCGCTCTCTATATAGGCCTGATCAACTCTGTCCATATAAGCCTGACCAGCTCTCTCTGTATAGGCCTGATCAGCTCTGTCCATATGGGCCTGACCAGCTCTCTGCAGGCCTGACCAGCACTGTCTGTATAGGCCCAACCAGCTCTCTCTGTATAGACCTCACCAACACACTCTCAATAGGCATGACCAGCTCTTTTGATATAGGCCTAACCAGTTCTCTCTGTACAAGCCTGACCAGCTCTGTCTGTACAGGCCTGGCCAGCTCTGTCTCTAAAGGCCTGACCATCTCTCTGTGTATAGGCCTGACTAGCTCTGTCTATATAGGCCTGACCAGCTCTGTGTAGGCCTGACCAGCTCTGTCCATATGGGCCTGACCAGCTCTCTGTACAGGCCTGACCAGCTCTGTCTGTATTGGCCTGACCAGCTCTTTATCTATAGGCCTGACCAGCACTCTCTGTATAGGCCTGACCAGCTATGTCTCTTTAGACCTGATCAGCTTTCTCTCTATAGGCCTGACCAGCTCTGTTTGTATTGGCCTGATCAGCTCTCTCTCTATAGGCCTGACCATCTCTATCTGTATGGGCCTGACCAGCTCTGTCGGTATAGGACTAGCAGCTCTCTCTATACAGGCCTAACCAGCTCTGTCTGTATATGCCTGAACAGCTCTCTCTGTATAGACCTGATGAGCCTTCTCTGTATAGGCCTGACCAGCTCTGTCCATATAGGCCTGACCACCTCTCTCTGTATATGCCTGAACAGCTCTCTCTGTACAGGCCTCATCAGCTCTGTCCATATAGGACTGACCAGCTCTCTCTGTATAGGCATGTCCAGCTCTGTCAGTATAGGCCTGACCAGCTTTGTGTCTTTAGGCCTGACCAGCTCTCACTTTATAGGCCTGACCAACTCTGTCTCTGTAGGCCTGACTGGTCTCACTGTATAGGCCTGACTAGCTCTCTCTGTATAGGCCTGATCAGCTCTGTCCATATAGGCCTGACCAGCTCTGGTGTATAGGCCTGACTGGTCTTTCTGTATAGGCGTGACAAGCTCTATCTCTATAGGCCTGATCAACTCTCTCTGTACAGGTCTGATCAGCTCTGTCTGTATAGGCCTCACCAGCTTTTCTGTCTAGGCCTGACCAGCTCTATTTCTATTGTCCTGACCAGCTCTCACTGTATAGGCCTGAGCGACTCTGTCTGTACAGGCCTGACCAACTCTATCTGTATAGGCCTGACCAGTTCTTGGTCTTTAGGCCTGACCAACTCTTTCTTTATAGGCCTTACCATCTCTGTCTGTATTGGCCTGACCAACTATGTCTTTATAGGCCTAACCAAATCTCTGTATATAGGCCTGACCAGTTTACTCCATGTAGACCTAACCAGCTCTGTCTGTACAGGCCTGACCAGCTCTGTGTATAGAGGCCTGACCAGCTCTTCCTGTATAGGCCCTACCAGATCTCCCTGTACAGGCCTGACCAGCACTGTATGTATTGGCCTAACAAGCACTGTCTCTATAAGCATGACCAGCTCTCTGTGTATAGGCCTGATCAGCTCTCTCCATATAGGCCTGACCAGCCCTGTGTGTATAGGCCTGATTAGTCTTTCCATATAGGCCTCACCAGCCTTCTTGGCATAGGCCTGACCAGCTCTGTCCATATTGGCCTGAACAGCTCTCTCTGTATAGGCCTGACCAGCTCTCTCTGTACAGGGCTGACCAGCTCTGTCTGTATAGGCCTCACCAGCCTTTTCTGTCTAGGCCTGAGCAGCTCTGTTTCCATAGTCCTGACCAGCTCTCTCTGTATAGGCCTGACCAACTCTGTCTCTATATGTATGACCAGCTCCTTCTGTATACTCCTGACTAGCTCTGTACATATAGGCCTGAGCAGCTCTCTTTGTACTGGCCTGACCAGCTCTGTCTGTATTGGCCTGACCAGCTCTCTTGTTACAGGCCTGACCATTTCTGTCTGTATATGCCTGTCCTTCTCCCTCTGTATAGACCTGATTAGCTTTCTCTGTATAGGCCTGGCCAACTCTGCATAGGCCTGACATGCTCTGTCTGTATAAGCCTGACCAGCTCTCTCTGTATAGGCCTGATGATGTCTCTCTATACACTTGACCAACTCTTTCTCTATAGGCATGCCCAAATCTCTCTCTATAGGCCTGAGAACTCTATCTGTATAGGCCTGACCAGTCTCTCTGTATAGGCCTGATGATCTCTCTCTGTATACGCTTGACCAACTCTGTCTCTATAGGTATGCGCAGCTCTCTCTGTCTAGGCCTGACCAGCTCTGTCAGTATAGGCCTGACCAACTCTGTCTCTGTTGGCCTCACCAGTCTCACTGTATAGGCCTGACTATAGCTCTCTCTGTATAGTCCTGATCAGGTCTCTCTGTACAGGTCTGACCAGATCTGTCTGTGTATGCCTATCCAGCTCCCTCTGTATAGACTTGATTAGCTTTCTCTGTATAGGCCTGAGCAACTTTGTATAGGTCTGCCCAGCTCTGTCTTTATGAGCCTGACCAGCTCTCTCTATGTAGGCCTGACCAGCTCTCTCTGTATAGGACTGACCAGCTCTGTCCATATAAGCCTGAGCAGCTCTGTATAGGCTTGACCACTTCTGTCAGTATAGGCCTTAACAGCTCTGTCTGTATAGGCTTGAGGAGATCTGTCTATAAAGGCATGACCAGCTCCTTCTCTATAAGCCTGACCAGTTCTGTTTGTATAGACCTGACCAGCTCTGTCCATATAAGCCTGAGAAGCTCTGTATAGGCCTGACCAGCTCTGTTTGTATAGGCCTCACCAGCTTTTTGTGTCTAGGCCTGACCGTCTCTATTTCTATAGTCCTGACCAGCTCTCTCTGTATAGGCCTGACCAGCTCTGTTTCTATAGAACTGATCAGCTCTCTCTCTATAGGCCTGACCAACTCTTTCAGTATAGGCCTGTCCAGCTCTCTCTGTACAGGCATGACCAGCTCTCTCTGTATAGCCCTGATCAGCTCTGTCCATATAGGAGTGACCAGATCTCTCTGTATAGGCTTGATCAGCTTTGTCCTTATAGTCCTGACCAGCTCTGTCTGTATAGGCCTGATCAGCTCTCTCTGTTTAGGCCTGACCAGCTCTGTCCATATAGGCCTGACCAGCTCTGTCTGTATATGCCTGTCCAGCTCCCTCTGTATAGAGGTGATTAGCTTTTTCTGTATAGGCCTGACCAACTGTGTTTAGGCCTGACCAGCTCTGTCCATATAGGCCTGACCAGATCTCCCTGTATAGGCATGATCAGCTCTGTCCATATAGCCCTCACCAGCTCTCTTTGGACTGGACTGTCCAGCTGTATCTGTATTGGCCTGACCATCTCTCTCGTTACAGGCCTGACCATTTCTTTCTGTATATGCCTATCCTTCTCCCTCTGTATAGACCTGATTAGCTTTATCTGTGTAGGCCTCACCAACTCTGTATATGCCTGACCTGCTCTGTATAGGCCTGATGATCTCTCTCTGTATAGGCCTGATGATCTCTCTCTGTATATGCTTGACCAACTCTGTCTCTATAGGCATGCCCAGTTCTCTCTCTATAGGCCTGACCAACTCTCTCTTTATAGGCCTGACCATCTCTGTCTTTATTGGCCTGACCAGCTATGTCTTTATAGGCCTAATCAAATCTCTGTATATAGGCCTGACCAGTTTACTCCATGTAGACCTAACCAGCTCTGTCTGTACAGGCCAGACCAGCTCTTTCTATACAGGCCTGACCATATCTGTCTGTATATGCCTGTCCAGCTCCTTCTGTATAGACCTAATTAGCTTTCTCTGTATAGGCCTGACTGACTCTGTATAGGCCTGATCAGCTCTGTCTTTATAGACCTGCCTATCTCTGTTCATCTAGGCTTGACCAGCTCTCTCTGTACAGGCCTGACAAGCTCTCTCTGTACTGGCCTGACCAGCTCTGTCTGTACAGGCCTGATCAGCTCTGCCCATATAGGCCTGACCAGCCTTCTCTGTATAGGCCTGATCAGTCTGTCCATATAGGCCTGACCAGCCTTCTCTGTATAGGCCTGACCAGCTCTGTCCATATAGGCCTGACCAGCTCTCTCTGTACAGGCCTGATCAGCTCTGTTTATATAAGACTGACCAACCCTCTCTGTATAGACCTGATCAGCTCTGTCCATATAGGCCTGACCAGTTCTCTTTGTACTGGACTTACCAGCTCTGTCTGTATTGGCCTGACCAGCTCTCTCGTTACATGCCTGATCATTTCTTGTTAGATGCCTGTCCTTCTCCCTCTGAATAGACCTGATTAGCTTTCTCTGTATAGGCCTGACCAACTCTGTATATGCTTGACCTGCTCTGTCTGTATAGGCCTGATCATCTCTCTCTATATATAGGCCTGACGATCTCTCTCTGTATATGCTTGACCAACTCTGTCTCTATAGGCATGCCCAGCTCTCTCTGTAGAGGCCTAACCAACTCTGTCTCTATAGACCTGACCAGTCTCTCTGTATAGGCCTGACAATCTCTCTCTGCACAGGCCTGACCAGCTCTGTCTCTATAGACCTGATCAGCTCTCTCTGTATAGGCCTGACCAATTCTCTCTGTATAGGACTGACCAGCTCTGTCCATGTAGAGCTGACCAGCTGTTACTGTACAGGCCTGACCAACTCTCTCTGTATAGGCCTTATCAGCTCTGTCCATATAGGTGTGACCAGATCTCTCTGGTTAGGCCTGATCAGCTCTGTCCATATAGGCTACTACCTCTGTCTGTATAGGCCTGACCATCTCTGTCCATATAGGCCTGACCAGCTTTTTCTGTATAGGCCTAGCAGCTCTCTCTGTACAGGCCTGACCATTTCTGTCTGTATATGCCTGTCCAGCTTCCTCTGTATAGACCTGATTAGCTTTCTCTAAATAGCCCTGCCCAACTCTGTATAGGCCTGACCAGCTCTCCCTGTAGGCCTGACGATGTCTCTCTGTGTAAGCCTGACCAGCTCTGTTTCTTTAGGCCTGACCAGGTCTCTCTTTATAGGCCTGACCACCTCTATCTGTATAGGCCTGACCAGTCTCTCTGTATAGGCCTGATCAGCTCTCTCTGTTTAGGCTTGGCCAGCTCTCTTAGTACAGGCCTGACCAGCTCTGTCTGTATAGGCCCTACCAGCTCTCTACGTATAGGCCTGACCACCTCTGTCTGTATTGGCCTGACCAACTCTCTCGTTACAGGTGTGACCATTTAGGTCTGTATATGCCTGTCCAGGTCCCTCTGTATAGACCTGATTAGCTTTCTCTTATAGGCCTGACCAACTCTGTATATACGTGACCTGCTCTTTCTGAAATGGCCTGACCAGTTCTCTCTGTATAGGCCTGACGATCTCTCTTTGTATACACCTGACCATCTCTGTCTCTATAGGCATGCCCAGCTCTCTCTGTCTGTATAGGCCTGACCAGCTTTGTGTCTTTAGGCCTGACCAGCTCTCTCTTTATAGGCCTGATCGGTTTCTTTGTATAGGCCTTAACAGCTCTCTCTGTATAGGCCTGACCAGCTCTGTCCATATAGACCTAACCAGCTCTCTCTGTACAGGCCTGACCAGCTGTCTCTGTATAATCCTGATCAGCTCTGTCCATAGAGGCCTGACAAGCTCTCTCTGTATAGGCCTGATTACAACTCTCTGTACAGGTCTGACCAGCTCTCTCTGTTTAGGCCTGACCAGCTCTCTCTGTATAGGCCTGACCAGCTATCTCTGTAAAGGCCTGACCAGATCTGTCTGTAAAGGCCTGACCAACTCTGCCTGTATAGGCCTGAATAGCTCTGTCTGTATAGGCCTGAGGAGCGCTGTCTGTAAAGGCCTGACCAGCACTGTCTCTATAGGCCTAACCAGCTCTGTCTGTATAGGCCTGACCAGCTCTCAGTCTATAGGCCTGACCAGCTCTTTCTGTATAGGTTTGACCAGCTCTTTTTTATAGGCCTGAGTAGCTCTGTCTGTATAGGCCTGACCAGCTCTCTCCACATAGACCTAACCAGCTCTGTCTCTACAGGCCAGATCAGCTTGCCTTGTCCAGCTGGGTTCTGGTAATTCACGGGTCACGAGGGGGACTAAGCTTGAAAATAAATGGGCAAGAAAGAAAGAGCAAGACCAAGCAATGGGTTGTCAAAGTCTGTTTATTGAACTTAAGCAAAGAGTTCTTAAAGAAAAAGAAAGAGGAAGTAAAGAAAGAGGAATTCAGGGAGGGGGAGGAATGGGTGTTTAACGCCCTCAGGCCTGGGCAGGTGTTCTGGAACATTTTTGAGGTTTATTCGAGGGGGTGGGGTGTTTGACCAAATTGGAGGTTAGCCAGGCATGGAGGTTGCTAGGCCTCTTGTAAAGGAGACTTTTATATCTAACCAGGGCTGGCTCCTGACATCTCCCCCTTCTATGTATAATAGAATGGAGCATCCATCTTAGGCTACGTGATGGGCATCTGCAGCTAGTACCCTATGTTTATGATATTGTCATTTATATGACAGTGAGGGGTAGAGCCTCTGTCTTAGGCTACGAGAGGTGAATCTGCCCCCAGCACTCAGGGGACCTTTCATAAGGCGAGTAGCTCAAGAGTGCTTGGAGTGGGCCTCTGGGGTCGAGGCCTCATGCTAATCCCTCATTGAGGAGCACTACAGCCGGTGAAATGGGTCGGAGTCTGGCCTGCGGCATCACGATAATCCCGTCATTGACGTCTCCAAGGCCAAGGAAATGGAGAGTTTCGATGTTCAAGGCCCAAAAAATCTGGGCCTTTAAAAGGAGGATTGTTGGGGTTTTCATTACGGTCAGGCAGCTCAGGGTCTTGTACCTCCAGTTGATGATAATGAACCGAAACAGGTTTTCCGAGGATGGTGTCAATCTGAGACTTAATGAATCTTGTTAATCTTTGAAAAGCCCAAGGGCTGAAGGAAATTAATAAGAGAAGCCCAACCATAGGACCAAGGATGGAAGGTAAAGAGTAGAGAGCCATGGAGAGTTGGAAAACCAATTTTTGTACCATGATTCTGCTTGTTCTCTTTGTTTTTTACATTTCTCTAGGCTATCCTGAACCTTTTTTAGGCTGTCTTCGACTAGGCCCGTTTTATCTGCATAAAAGCAACATTCTTATTTGAGGGCCGCACAGAGACCTCCTTGTTGTAGGAAGAGGAGATTGAGGCCTCTCCTGTTCTGGAGAATGACCTCAGAAAGGGAGGAGAGGGAGTCTTTGAAGTTTTTAAGACCTCTTTGTAGTTCTTGTAAGTCTCTGTCTATAATAGCTGCGCTTAATTGTGCATATTGTCTATTGGAGGTCACTAATGAGGCTATGCCTGTCCCTGCCCCTACTGCCCCTAGTCCTAGGATAACGGCTAGGATGACAGCAGTAATGGATTCTCTTTTGGGTCTGGACTGGAGTGTAGTGCCTCGGTCCCAGAAATCTAGAAAGATTGATGGCTCATGTATGGTTAGTCCGGGCAGCAGCTGAACTGAAACACTATAGTCTCTTTTAGACAAGAAGGTAGAGGTGACAATATAAGTAGTCAATCCAGTAGAACAGGCAAGGTAGCAATTATTAAGTGCCGAAATGTATAGAAAAGAGGAATTAACTATAAGGGTTTGATTGCAAATTTGAAAAAGGGGGGCTGGGGGAAGCATATTTGGTCCAAGAAGGCATAGGCCTAAGACTGACACCTGTCCGAGCGTTAAGCCTTGCCCGTCAGTCGGATTCCAGCGCAGGGAGGAGGTATCATTAATGAGGTGTAAGTCCCAAAAACCTGCAATTCCCTCATAAAAGGGAGTCGTGGAAGAATAGCAGACCCAACAGTCCTCTATGAGGGAGTGGTTGGCTTGATGAAGGGCCTGAACAGTAGAATTAATTAATGAGAGAATAAGGTCAGTGGAGGAGGGAGGTCCTGGGGGGATGGTTGGCTGAAACTTAGTAGAGGGCTGGGCAGGTGTCCCGCGCCCGCTCTGTATTCCTCGCCAGCAAGAAACACACGCAGGACACTCGGATCCTTCTGCAGACAAGCTTTAATGCATTAGACTGAACAGAGACTGAGCAGAGACTAAGCAGAGACCTTGAACTAAGAAAACCATCCCTATATAAAAGGCTGACCAGCCGCCTGGGACGTATTACCCTATGAATGGCTTCAGCTCCTCAGGCAAGAATGAGCCACGGGATAGGCAGAGATCAAAGGAATGGAGATTACCCAGCGCCTGTGAAGTAATTCACACCTTGGTGTCTTCAGGCAGCATTATAATGCAGGAACCGGCTTCCTACAGGCAGGAACTCCTGGAGTGAGGGCTACTGGAGGTTTATGCAGAATTGAACCAGGTTGGTGTAATTCTGTATTAGGGCCAATAGCTGTATTTGAAGGGTCTTAGTCAGCTGAATCTTAAAGGTAAGGCCAATTCGCCGCCCCTCAAGCGTTTCCCTGAGGAGGAGGCAGGGGATTCCCTTGAACATAAGTTTTGGATATACAGTCCCTGAGCCAACGTTTACCCTTTTTGCACCTGGGAAAGACAGTTTTCGGCAGGGGTGAAGGGGCAAGGGTTGAGATGCCATTTTGGGATCGAGATGTGGGGACGACCTCTGAAGGTTGGGGTGTAATATTTTGGGGACATTGTTTAGCAAAATGTCCGGGTTGGTAGCATTTAAAGCAGGCTCTGTTGTTACCTGTTGTTTGTAGAGCTGCACCAATAGCCATAGTGACCCCCTGGGAAATGCTCTGTGAGAGTTTTTGAGAAAAAGGGTCAACATCATTGCAGGCCCGAATCATTTCCTCAAGGGATTTGTTTCTAAAGGTGCCTCTGAGGACATTGCGGCAAACGCTGTTGGCATTCTCGAAAGCTAGTTGTTTAAGGAGTTTGTTGTCAGTTTCTTGTGTGCCCAAAACCCATTCTTCGGCCTCTGTAAGTCTCCCTACAAATTCTGTATAAGGTTCATTGGCTCTCTGAATGATCTTAGTAAAGGGTGTAAGCATGGACCCTCGGCCTGGGAGAGCTCACCAAGCACCAGTAGCAGCCTGAGAGGTTTGTCCTAAGAGACCTATGGAAAGCTTAATCTGGAGATTTTCAGAGACAATTCAAAAGATTTTCCTTGACCGGTGAGTTTATCAAGGGTCCATTTTTTGAGTGGAGGGCCTTCTTGGTAGCAAGGTTTTGGCAACGGTCATAGAATTGAGATTTCCAAGTTAAGTATTGCTCGTGGCTAAGGACTGCCTGTGCGACACGGTGCCATTTGGCTGGGGTGAGGTATCCCTCTCCTGAGAGGGCCTCCAGTAAGGCAAGGGTGAAAGATGCAGTGGGACCGTAATTTTTGACCGATGACTTAAGTTCCTTAAGGGCTTTAAATTTTAATTTTTTAAAGGTGTTTTCAGTTGTTTCTGTCTGTTTATCTTGGTCCTCATTATCTGACTCAGAGTCATTTTTATCCCTCTTATTAATTTCATCCTCTGAGTTTTCCTTCTTGTCCTCCTCCCTAGCTGTATGAGTAGAGGAGGGGTCTTGGTCAGAGGAGGATGGTGTATGTTTGGAGCCCTGGCGGGTTAAGACAGGAAAGGCCAGCTTAGTGGATTTGGAGATTTTTTGGCCTGGCGCCTGGTGGAAGGGAGGGTTTAGGGGCTGTAATGGGCTGAGTGGGGAGTCCGAAGATCGATTGGCCAACTGTGGTCTGGACGGATGTGAGGTCTAGAGAGAGCTGTGAAAACTCCTGTTGTAATTGTAAGACCTCTTTAAGTTCTGATATTTGTTGGGTGAGATGTTTTTTAGCTTGAATTAAGGCATCTGTGGAAGATGGGAGAAGGGGGGGCGAGGAATAAGGCAGTGGCCCTATAGGGGCCGTAAAGCCCACGAAGGTAGGCCAGTTGGGGTTGTGATAAGCGGCCGCCGCTTCTTCTAGGTCCTCCCATCTGAGGGACTTAGGTGATCGGTTTCTGGTTTGGGGTTTGAACGAAAGACAGGGTAACTTTTAAGGTTTTTAGGGGAATGAGGCTCAAGGCCCTGTAAAGAGGGATAGAGATTACGGGGGTTTTAAGGGAAGTTTGTCTGTAAGATGTGACGGGGGGTTTGGGCCTCGTCAGGGGGCATAGGGATGGAAATTGAAGGACAGGGAGAGGATAGAGGTTTGTCTATGGGGCAGTCAGAAGCGGGAGAATGAGCACGGGAGAGGGGCTCAAGAAATTGCAGAAGTAAGATGAGCAGAGCCAGGGGAATTGGTAAGGATATCATTAATAAGATTCCAATAACTAAAAGTCTGTAAGCGAACTGCCTCAGGTTCCTTTTATTTGAGTAATCTATTAAGATCCTCTCTGATCTTTTTCCAAGTTAGGGGATGAGTGTCTGGGCCTTCTAAAATGTCCCATGGACATGTTCTTGACAAAAAAGCAAAAAATTGAATTAAGTCCTTACATTTTACTCGAACTTCTCTTTCCTGAAAGGAAGTCTTAAAATCCCTAATGAATTTGACCTCCTTAGACAACTTTTGGCCCATTATTATGGAACAGAATGAGGGGGACTTACCAGGGAATCAGTTGCTCATGAGCGGTGAGAACGATCCCAGACCAATGTCCATCGCAATTGGCGAGCAAGACTTCCTTGTCGGCATGCGTTGCTGAGGGTTTCCTTGGGGAGGGTCTCTGTTTGGAGAAGAGTCCGTACCTCGGGCCCCACGTTGGGCACCACCTGCCCCGTCCAGCAGGGTTCTGTTAATTCGCAGGTTGTGAGGGGGACTAAACCTGAAAATAAATGGGTGAGAAAGAGCGAGACCAAGCAATGGGTTGTCAAGGTCTGTTTATTGAACTTAAGCAAAGGGTTCTTAAAGAGAAAGAAAGAGGAAGTAAAGAAAGAGGAAGTAGGAAGTAGGCCTGATCAGCTCTGTCCATATAGGCCTGACCAGCTCTGTCTGTATAGGCCTGAACAGTTCTCTCTGTATAGGTCTGACCAGCACTGTCCATATAGACATGGCCAGCTCTCTCTTTATAGGTCTGACCAGCTCTGTCTGTATAGGCCTGACCAGTCTCTCTGTAAAAGCCTGACAGGTTCTCTTTGTATAGGCCTGACTAGCTCTGTCTCTATAGGCCTGACAGCTCTGTCTCTATAGGCCTGACCAGCTCTCTCTGTACAGGCCTGACCATCTCTGTCTGTATATGCCTGTCCAGCTCCCTCTGTATAGACCTGATTAGCTTTCTCTGTATAAGCCTGACCAACTCTGTTTAGGCCTGACCAGCTCTGTCTGTATAGGCCTGACTGCTCTCTCTGTATAGGCCTGACAAGCTCTCTCTGCATAGGCCTGACCAACTCTGTCTCTATAGGCATGACCAGCTCTCTCTGTATAGGCCTGACCAGCTCTGTCCATGTAGACCTAACCACCTCTCTTTGTACAGGCCTGACCAGCTCTCTCTGTACAGGCCTGACCAGCTCTGTCTGTATAGGCCTGAATAGCTATCTTTGTATAGGTCTGACCAGCTCTGTCTCTACAGCTCTGACCAGCTCTCTCTTTACAGGCCTGACCAAATCTGTCTGTACAGGCCTGACCACCTCTATCCATATAGGCTTGTACAGCTTTGGCTCTGTATGCCTGACCCACTCTGTCCATATAGGCTTGGCCACGTCTGGCTTGTTGGTCAAACCAAGAAAACAAACCTCCTCATTATCTATAGGGAAGATAAATTACTCCGTGTCTCACATGGCAGGAGGATGGATTTTTTTTTTTTGCTGGATTTTAGATTTGGCATCCACATCCTAAATGTCTCAAACAAGAGAGAGGATAACAGCAATTACTCTGCCGTCAGTGTCACCCAGAGTGTCATATGACGATTCTGTGAACTGGGACAATTTGTACCTAAGCCTACCTCCTGACTGGTTACATGCTAGTTCAGCCTGCTGAGTCCTTTACCCTGCTAGTGTCCATATCCTAGCCACCCATGTTCCATGATTATAGGAGGCTGTGTGATAGCCTGCCATCAAACTCACAGTTTCAGGTATTTATTCACACCATCAAAGTGGTGTGTTTAAAAAGTTTGCTAGCCGGCCATAGGTGGCGCACGCCTTTAATCCCAGCACTCGGGAGGCAGAGGCAGGAACATCTCTGTGAGTTCTAGGCCAGCCTGGTCTCCAGAATGAGTGCCAGGATAGGCTCCAAAGCTACACAGAGAAACCCTGTCTCGAAAAACCAAAAATAAATAAATAAATAAATAAAAAATAAATAAATAAAAACTTTGCTAAACCATCCTCTAAAAATGATTCAATTGTTCATGACAAGCACTTCGCACAAGCTATTTCTTCTGTCTAGAGAAGTCCTCTCCCCAGCAAAATCATTTCTTGACCAATTTATTTATTTTCTTCTGATTCTTATTAAAATGTAATCTTGCTGTGAAGTCTTCCTTGAGCCCTCTATTTGAAATTGAAATCTTGATTTCTCTGTGTTGTAACCTTTCTTTAACCATCCTCTAAAATACTGCACGATGTATTTAATTACTTTACATTTGTTATTATCTGTTTTCCTTTTTCAAAGTCTAAACACTACTAAGGTCTTTGCTTTGCTTATGAATGAGTTAATTGCAATGAAATCAGGGACATTCTTACAAGGGATCCTAATGAAAAGTGGACAATAGAGGCATGTAGGCATTTGGAATTAGAACTGACACTGTAGGCCATAATGACAGCCTTCTGGGGTCTGTTGTATTTTCACTGGCTAAAAGGCAATTTCATTGAACAACAGTCAGAAACCCTCTTACACAAAGCATGTGATTGTGAGAGTGTTTTGTTTTTCTTGCCTCAGGTATTAAGAGGATAATCATATTTCATAATTAATGATATTTGTTTTTTTTCTGCCTATGCAGACATTTAAAAAATGGAAGGAAAAGTGAAAAGTTCCAGGAAAAATGTTTTAGCCATAGCTGGGTGGGAAGTGGAGTTAGCATGAGTCAAATGGAAAAAATGTGTTCGTGAATTCTTTCTGGTCTTTGTCTGTTCTATAGACACAGTCATTCCCACCCATGGGCTGAGACACCAGCAGAGACATGGCCTTTAGATATTGATGAAGAGTCCATCAACAGATGGTTTCAAGACTAACCTTCAGGAATGCTCTCACTTGCCTTCACCTTTCTGATTCTGGTCTCGGACCCTTTGGCTTAAATTCCAGTCACTCTATCTCTGGCTGACTTCCCCAACTCTGTGTTTCAGGTGAAGCTTTGCCTTGTGGCTTATGGTGGCTGCAGAGAAAAGGTGATCATGAGTTCTCGTTATGATGACGAAGTGTGGACTTCCTGTGTCTTGGTTTTATCTCATGATCTTGGGTTCATCCTACATGAGATGTCTCTGCCTCCCACCTCTGCTCCCTGCAGGGTTGGAAACTTGATTGTATGGACATTCACTTTCCCCAGAAGTTCAAAGGTTCACCAAGTACAGTTCAGAATATGTAATTTGACCATTGAATAACAGGGTGGACTTCAAGTTTCTGGTTACCAGAGAAAGGGAAGTGGTACAAAGTGGGAACAGAAACCCCAGTGCAGTCCCTGAAACCAGGAACCACACTGGCTTAATGACTGGACATTGGATCTTACTGTCTTTGTAAGTGAAGCTTGTGGTGTCTCTTGTTAGTTGCCTGGGTCAATTATGGTGTTTTTCTGGGCCTCGATTTCCTCAGATGCAAATGGCATAGACTCAGTGTCAGGATCTTCAGGATTCCTTTGAGTCTAAGAGCCATGTACACTCAGAGTAGTGTTCAAGGATTTTTACCTTTAGAGTCTAGGAGTCGTGTACACTCAGTACTGTTCAAGAACTGGATAGCTGGACTTGGGGTTAAATTCAAATCTGAATCCTGCAATACAAAACATGTTCAAGGACTAGGTGTGATGGTGCATGCCTTTAATCCCAGCACTCGGGAGACAAAGGCAGGCAGATCTCTATGAGTTTGAGGCCAGCCTGGTCTACAAATCGAGTTCCAGGACAGCTAGGGCTTTTACACAGAGAAACCCTGTCTCAAACATCAAAAAACAAAAACAAAAACACCACACACACACACACACACACACACACACACACACACACACACACACACACACACAATCAAACACACATACATATCCACACACAACACAAAAACAACCATGTTCAAATTTCAACAGGCTATATTTCACTGTTTTTTTTTCCCCATGTGGCTAAGGGGGGGGGGTTACTCTCAGAGTTCTAACTAATTAAGTGAAGTAACACTTTTAAAAACAGCTTGTATAAGCATCTGTCACTTGATCATTTATGAAGGATGTTTGTGGCTATGACCTTGAGTGAGGCTACTTTCATTTTGTTAATTTTCATGTGATATCAAAGTAATGGGTGTCAATATATCACATCTTTAGTTCTTATTCATCTACCACTGTCTTCCCCTTTTCCTCCCCTGAATAGCTAGCTGTTCCTTCCTCATCCATGTCACGTATATTCCTCGGCCCTTTCTTTTTGCCTCTCTCCTATTCCCTCTCCTCTCCCTCCCCCTCCCTCCCTCCCTGCTGTGGAATAATCCTTCTGTACACTGTGAAAATGTGTTGCTTTCATTGTTAATAAGCTGATTGGCTGATGGCTAGGCAGGATTTTGGGGGCAGAGGGGATGCTGGGAAGAATAAGGATGGAGTTAGAGGAGTCTCCAGCCAGATGTGAAAGAAGCAACATGGAAAGTTCATAGATGAGATAGACACACCGCAGGGCAGCACATAGATTGATAGACATGGGTTGACTTAAGTTAAAAGAGCTATTTAACTTAAGTTACAACAACTAGTTAAGTTATAAGAGCATGCACAGTTAATACTAAGTCTCTGTGTGGTTATTTGGGAAAAGTCTGACTACATCTCCCCCCCCACACACAAATTCTAAATATGATAGAGAACATGCAGTATTTATCATGATTCTGCAACTGACTTATTTCACTTAACATAATGATCTCTAGTTCCATCCATTTTCCTGAAACTGTCATGACTTCATTCTTTATGGCTGAATAAAACTGTATATATGAATGACACCCATTTTCTTCACCATCCACCTATTGGTGAACAGCTAGGCTGGTCCTGTAACTTGGCTGTAGTAAATAGTGTTGCAATAAACTTTGATGAATAAATGTTTCTATAGTATGGTAATTTAGATTTCTTTGGGCATATTCCTAGGAAAAGCATAGCTGGGATCATATGGTAATTCTATATTAGAAATTATTGAGAAACCACCATCCTGATTTCCACAGTGGCCACACCATTCAATATTCCCACTACTAATGTACAAGGGCTCTCTGTCTGCCATGCTTCCCAGCTTTTGTAGTTGTTATTTTAATAATAGCCATTTGGATAGGGGTGACATGGAATTTCAGTGCAGTTTTGGTTTGCATTTTGGATGGGGACAGTATTTCATGTAAAGGTGGTCACTGTGGAAGGACAGCTGCAAGGCTCTTGTCACGATTAACAATGAGAAAAGTTCAAAGAAAGCTGGGCGGTGGTGGCGCATCCCTTTAATCCCAGCAGGTAGAGGCAGGTAGATCTTTGTGAGTTCAAGGGTAGCCTGGCCTACAGAGTGAATTTCAGGACAGGCTCCAAAGCTACACAGAGAAACCCTGTCTCAAAAAGCGAAACAAAAGCTCAGAGGAGTTGAGTGATTTCCCAGTGTATGTAAGACCTTGACACACTCCATGAGGGAAATGAGTCTATCACTCAGGCATTCACCAAAGAGGTATCTACTCAGTGAGCATGTTTTCTAGTGATAGCCACATATAGAGGAAAACTGTCCACACAGAGGACACAGGTAGAGCAGCGGCGGCTGCATCTGAGAACATCTGAGAACAGTTGCCTGCTTCCTAGGAACAATGCTCCCTCATCCTTCTGCTGCTGCTGTTCTTTCCTTCCCACTGTCCTGTAGCTCTGAGTGCTGATGCTGTTAACATCACCATGGAGACCTGCTTTTCTTTGGCCTCTCTGATATGGTTCCTGAGTTGTGGCAGTCCATCCTGATCTCCAACACGGATCCTTTGTTGCCATTTTATAGCTACTGTTCTTCTTCTTTTTCTTTTTTTAAAAGTCATTTTTTAAAAAGTCATTTTGCCGTGGAATAACCCTTTTATACACTGTGAAGATTTGTCACCTGGATTGGTTTAATAAAAAGCTGACTGGCCAGTAGCCAGGCGGGAATTTCGGATAACCAAACTAGGAGAATGATGGGAAGAAGGGCAGAATCAGGGGACCAAGGAAGCAGGATATGTAGAAAATGGGGTAACAGGGCTGGAGAGATGGCTCAGCTGTTAAAGGCTAGACTCACAACCAGAAATATAAGAAAATGATGTAACAAGCCATGAACCACGTGGGAAAGCATAGATAAGAAATATGGGTTAATTTAAATGTAAGAGGTAGGTAGTAACAACCTGAACTATTGGCTGAACATTTATAAGTAATCTGTTTGTTTGTTTGTTTGTTTGTTTGTTTTTGAGACAGTTTCTCTGTATAGCCCTGGCTGTCCTGGAACTAGCTCTTGTAGACCAGGTTGGCCTTGAACTCACAGAGATCTGCCTGTCTCTGCCTCCCAAGTGCTGGAACTAAAAGCGTGCATTACCACTGCCTAGCTATTTATAAGTAATCTTAAGTCTCTGAGTCAGTTATTTGGGAATGGGCTGCCAGTTATTTGGGAGCAGGCATTCGAGACAGAAAAACTGTCTACACCGTTTGCTTCACAAAAAATAACGCTCATATTTATTGCCTTTTGTTTTTCTAAAGCAATGCACACTTATTGCAGCAAAGTTAAAAAGTATTGAAGTGTCTATAGATAACAGGAATTAGAGATGCTCATGTCTCCCTCCCTCCCTTCCCCTCCCTTCCTCCTTTTCCTTCCTCTTTTGCAGTGCTATGTATTAGACCCACCCTTGTGCATGCCAAGCAAGCAGTCTACCCCTGAGCTTCTGGCCTTCTTAGTTTTCTTTCTGTGAATATGTATACACATCTTTTAAAAAATTATTCATAGAAATCATAATATGCTTTGTTTAATTGTTTTAAAGAACATTTTATGTTGACAAAGTGATTTGAAAACAGCTTTTAATGGCTCCATGATAGCCCATTGTGTGAATATATCAAAATGTATTTATTTTATTTCTCACTGCATTTCTAATATTAAACTTTTATAAATAAGCAATTCCTGATAAAAGCAGTAGAATTTCATATGTAAGAAGGTGCCATATGTAAGAGGGTGACAGTTGACTACTGAGCTGCAGGGGTTTGTCTGGGTTAGGGCCACAGACAAACGGGAGGGAGGAATGCGTTCTACATGGGACCCCAGGCTGCCAGTAGGTGGCATCTTTGTTTCATGTTTCTTCTTGAAGCTTCTGGCTCATTTATTCTCAGGATCGTCTTTGAAGGCCGGAGATAGAACACATTAGTGAGCTAATAGAGTTCTTGTTCAAATGTTAACACCTCTCTCAAGGGTCACAACTTGCAGTGCCTGAGGACCTGGGTATTTTTCTTTTCTATGTCTGTTTATTTTTCCCAAACCAGGAGCATGTTTGCTGCTGTCCTGATACTGAGAGAAATTCAGTCAGTCAGCACAGTTAGCAAGACTCTTATGTATCATCTTAGATTTTTTTAGGAAAACATGTATATGTGCATCTCTCTCTCTCTCTCTCTCTCTCTCTCTCTCTCTCACACACACACACACACACACACACACACACACACACACACGGTGGGGGAGATATAAGCTCTTGTTTATTTGGTGAGTTTTTGAAGCATGGTATAATGAAAAATTCTTAATAACCCTAAGATATATGTCTTTTGGACACCCCCTTTCTAAATAAGGGAACAGAGACTTAAGATGGTAAAACCTATGAGACATTAGTCATCACTGTCAATCTGACTAGATTTAGAGTCGGGGGAGACTGAGGCACACATCTGAGAGTGTCTGTAAAGACCTTCCCAGGGTGCTTGAATGGGGAGGGAATGGTGCACCTTCAATGTGGGTGACACCATCCCATGGCCTGGGCATAAAAGAGGAAGAAAGAAAAGCCCTCTCTGCCATGGTGAGCCTCCCCCTCTGATACCCAGAGTCCAACTCATCTTTTCTCTTTCCAATTGTTCCTTTACGGCATTTTGTCACAGCGATGGGACAAGCACACACTGTGCTGAAGCAGAATTCAGATCCTAGAACACTTATTTTCGAAGTCTGTGACTTTAACAATTTTCCCATATTTTGTTTTAAAAAACCCCAAAAGCTACAATACTGTGGCTCTGAACAATGCCTACTAACCACCTGGGCATGGGTCTGAAGGACTTTTTATAGGACCTTCCTGGGAGACTCTTGCAGGCAGCACTAACTGTAGACATCCATTTCATTTGCATTGGGACCGACTGTTACAACTCAAAGCCATGGGTAGAGAGGGTAACTTGACCCGTGTGATCTAAGTATTGAAGTACCTACCTACTCATCTAGGACAGCAAACAAAGGTCTTCAAACCCTGAGACCTGCCTTACAGAGACCAGGGGATGTGTTTTGAAATTGTGAGCTTTGTTGCTGGGCAACCACTCTTCTTTCTCTTGTGCTAGAAAAACAGTATTAGTCAATATCTGGTTGTTTCTTTAGCCTAGCAGCAGGGGGTTCAGACCTGGAATTGACTTCTACTTCTTCTACTTACAGTTCCTTGAGACTACTTAAAGTTCCATGCCTCAGTTTTTCTTCCAAAACAAACAAACAAACAACAAAACACTGAGCAGAACTCTATCTGCTTCCCGGAAATGAAGTGAATAGGTGAGATGTTAGCAGTGTGTCATATCCTGTGTCATAATCGGTATCTGACAAAAAAATAACATTCAATTAATAACAAGGAAACAATGTCATTATAAAGTTAGATGTCTTTACAACTATTCATAAATAATTTATTTGCATACATAGCCAATGTTTACCCATTGCAGTTGTACAGTTCATGATATCTTAATGTATTTGTTCATTTGTGCAACCAGTGTGGTGGTGTGATCTGACCTTTCCTTGCCAGTCTCCCATTCCTGCCTTTAGGATGGGCATGCTTACTCTATGCTCATGTAGATTTGAAGCATGTAACTTTCTTTTTGACTTTACAAAGACTCATAGCCTTTACAGGGACTAAGAGATTTCCTTGAGTCTGAGATGAGACTTTGGACTTTTTGAACAATGTTGGACTGTTAATTCTTTTAGAATTAGACTGAATGTATTTCCCATTATGAGGTAGCCACGAGGTTTGGAGCCCTGGGGTGGAATGCTGTGGTTTGACTCTGAAATGGCCACACAGGCTCATGTTTTGCAGGCTGGAAGGTAGGTGGTAGGGCCTAGCTAAAGGAAAAAAGCTACTAGAAGCAGCTCAATTCCTGTTTTAGGGACATTTCTATCACCCCAAAGAGTTCTCTCTTGACTGTTTGCTGTCAGTCAACACTTAGGATCATCTCCTACACAACAGATCTTTTGTTGTGTTTCCAAAGATAATCCATTTTTAGACACTTCACACACACACAATGGTAAAATATACAATCTTTAATGCCTGGCTTCTCTACTAAGCTTATAGTTGTAAGGTTTATACATTTTGTAGTATGTATCAGTGACTCTTTCCTTTTTATTGTTGAACAATATCCCATTGTATGGCTAGAATACATTGTTTATCCACTCACCAGTTGACAGACACTGGATTCTTTTTACTCTTTGTCCATTATGAATGATATTGTCTTGAATATTTGCTCTGAGGTTTTTCCATAATACATGTTTTCAATTTTCTTGAATATACCTAGAAGTAAAACTGCTAAATAATGTGGTTAATAACTGAGAGCTTTTGAAAAATTACCAAACTGTTTTCCAAACACATATCATTTTAGTTTTGCCACACTTTTGCTAACTTGTTATTACCTATCATTTTAGTGACAGCTGTCCTAATAGATCAGGAATAGTGTTTTTTCTGTGATGTTGGACATCTTCATTTATGTGTCTTCTTTGTAAAACTGCCTATTCTATTTGCCTCTCCTTTCTTTTTTCTTTCTTTCTTCTTTCTTTCTTTCTTTCTTTCTTTCTTTCTTTCTTTCTTTCTTTCTTTCTTTCTTTCTTCTCCCTCTTTCTTCATTTTTGATACAGGATCTTGCTATGTAGCCTGACTGTCCTGACACTCTCCATGTAGACCCAGGCTCAAACTCACAGAGATCCTCCTGCCTGTCTTCTGAATGCTGGGATTAAAGGTGTGCAGCACCTTTTGTGCCCTATTTGCCTGTGTTTTAATTGGGCTATGTGTCTTTTTATTGTTCAGTTATGTGTTCCCTATTTACTCTGAATGTATTTTCTAAAACTGGTATGCATTGAAAATATTTTCCCCATGTTTGAATTGCCTTTTTACCCAGTTACAATTATTATTATTATTATTATTATTATTATTATTATTATTATTATTATTTTGGTGTATGTATCATGTGAATGGGAGGCAGAGATTGATGGGCATGACTTCCTTTATAATTTTTCCCTGTAGTTTTTTTTGAGATAGGATCTATCACTGAACTTGAAACTTGTGATTTGCATAGACCTTCTGGTCAGCAAGCCCTCAGGATCTTCCTGTCTCTGCTTCCCTAGTACTGATTGTAGGCCTGTGTTACTGTGACCAGGTTTTTGATGTGGGTGATGGGACTCAAGTTCAGGTTCCATACTTGTATGCAAAGCACTTTGCCAACCGAGTCATCTCCCCAGTCAACCCCCTTTCACTTTATGGATAACATCTGAAATAAATGTTTTTAAAATTTGTACTAAGGCTAACCTATTTTTCCTGTTTGTAATTTTAGCGCCTGTGATGCCTGTGATGCCTGTGATGCCTGTGATGGTTTAAATGAGAAATAACCCCTATAGGCTCCTATATTTGAATACTTGGTGCCACCTAGTGGCACTGCTTTGAGAGGTTTAGGAGGAAGCCTTAAATTAGGCTTTGAGAGTTTAAAGCCTTGTCTTACTTCCAGTTGTATCTCTCTGCTTTATGATTGCACTCGAAGATAGATACCCTCTATTTCCTCTTCCTGTCGCCATGACTACCGCTTTCTGCTTGCCTTCCTGCTATGATAGCCTCTTATTCCTCTTACATAAGTTGCCTTGGGCATGGCATTTTATCACAACAGAAAAGCAACTTAGTGCCCTAAGAATCTATTTCCAAATTCAAGGTTATAAACATTACTCCTATATTTCATTTAGAGAGTTGTGTTATTTTAATAACTATGGCTATACAATTCAGATCTACAATAGCAGAGTAAACATTCCCATCCCAACATCAGTTCTGCAGATCTGTTGTTTGAAATGCACATGGCCACTTTCTGGGCCAGATTCACTTGGTCAGCAGCATTCCTTAGTAGATACTCTATGTTCCCAGCATCTCACACATCCCAGGTCTCCCTTTCAACTTAGGATTCATTTCTATCGCTCAACTCTCTGGCCTTGCAGAGATTCTCTGCACAGACTCTGACCCTGCTATGGACTGTCTAGCCTCACTGGCTTTCCCCCTGTGGTCCTTGGTGTAACTCTTCATGAACCTGTAGCTTTTGCATTCTGCATCTCTGCAAAACTTGCACCCACATGGATGATAGCAAGTTCTGCTGACAGTTTGAGCAGTTACCAGGCTCTCTTTTTGCCATGCTTCTGCTTGTTTCTGAATGTGTGGTTAGTGGAACACAGCAAAACACTTCCCAAAGTGGCTTTGTTACAGCAGGACATGCTGAAGGTTCTCTTGAGCCAGGCATTTTCAAAAGACACTTTCTCTTCAAATGTAAGTCTTATATACGACTTTGCATTTTTAAATCCTTCAGCTTTTGATGGAGAGGGTCTTGCCTGTACTATTATCTCAGTGTTGGGCTAGCACTCACTCTCACCTTAAGTTTTTAATAACAAAATTGTTTTGAAAGTCTGGGGTTTGAACCAAGGGCTTCATGCATGCTGTGTAAGCATTCAAATGCTGCCTGCCAAGATCTGGGTGACAACCTTGAGCTACTTGTTTTAGGGCTTCATCTACACCTTTATGTACACCCACTAGTTTACATCCCCCCTTCTTCATAGTCTCCCTTCTGTTGAACTTTTTGTTATAAGTCTGGCTAAAAGCAGCAAACAATAACCAGAAATCAAGAGTCAGTGCCATGTTACCTGAAATTCCCTCTGCCAAATAAAGTCTACTTTCATTTTTTTAGGCTTATGGGAAATTTCAGGACATGAACAAAGCGTAGCTAGATTCTTTGCCGGAAGGCGACAAAAATGTCCCCCATTGAGTCCAGTTCTTTCTGGAATTCTTGCTTCTCTTTGAAACCTCAAGAGCAGAGTCTTTACTATCCTCACTATGCTCTTCCAGACTCTCAGAAGAATGGCCCTTCAAACTTTGCTAACTACATTCTATAATTTTGTTAGTCAAAGTCTCCAAACTTGTCTGCAGTCTTCCCACAAAGCACTTCCCAAAGCCCAAGAACCATGTAGGTCCATCCAAACAATGACTCCATTTCTCTGACACAAACTTTCTGACTAGTTACTTTTACATTGTTGTGATAGAATATCTCATAGGATAAGATAACATTTGGAGGAAAGATTGATCACAATTCATAGTTTCAGTGGGACCTCAGTGGTCATAGTGGGGAAGACATGCCGTAGTACTCAGTCTCTGGCAGCAGGAGCTTGTGGCCCAGGCATAGCCTTTGAAGAGCTGTCCCTAGGGAGCTACTTCTATCACCTAGACCACATCTCCTAAAGGCACCATAGCTTTCAAAATATTGCCATAATCTGGGGAACAAATGTTCAAAATTGTATATAGGGAACATTTTCAAACTCAAACTGTTAATAGTTCTTTAGCACTTTCTACATATAAAATAAAGTTTTACCCCCCCCCCCCCCGCCCCCGGTGACAGGAAATGGAACATCCCTCTGAGTTGTTGGTTGAGAGGATCTAAGAGGCCTCCGAAATAATACAGGCTATTGATATTGCCCTTGGTTGCCTCATAGAAGTTGAAGATAAGAACCTATTGCTTAAGACAGTGCACACTTAGGAAACAGAGACTGGGGGAATCAGGCTGTATCTGACCCAGCAGCCTTCTTCCTGAGGACTTACTCTCATAGTACTGCAAGGAGATAGCCAGGAAAAGCCATCTACCCAGCTGAAAAGCATAAAACCACGACAGTGACAAGATATCAAGATATCTTGATGAAATAGTAGCCCTTATACCTAGGGGTAACTAATAGGTATCTAATTAGATTTAAGACCTACTTAATAGGTGGGATCATGCCTAGTACTGTGGTTGGAGAGGTCAGAGGCCATGGCAACTGCTACTTTCCTAAATGAATATGCCCTCTCACTGCATTATATATATGTATAATGTAACACCAGCAGACATGCTCACCTGTGTGGGAATGGGAAGCCCAGGAAGCCACAACCCTACACAAAGAGCTACAGGCAACTAAGGAATGTTAAGAGCAGAAGAAATAGCATTCCCCAGGGAAGAACACACCACTTGGTTGTCTAATACAAAATGATCAGCCCTGGAAACATATTCATACAAGTGTAAGGACTGAGTGGGTTTAGAAATATACATGTGATAACATTTAAAGAAAAAAGGCTATGGATTGAAAGAGATAAGTGAAGGGTATGAAAGGGTTTGGAGAGAGGAAGGGAAGGGGGAAATGAGGTAATTACAATCTCAAAATATAAAAGAAATAATTAAAAAATTTCCTATTTGTTATTATGACTATTGTATGTGTATAGGTGTGGATGATGTGTGTGGAGGTCAGAGGATTGCTTTGTAGTATCTGTTGTATACTTCCACCTTTCCAAGGATCAAACTCAGGAATCAGGCCTGTGCAGCAAGTGCTGGACACGCAGGTGATCTCATTGGCCAGAATCTATTTATCCCCCAAATCTCTTGGGCTTTTATATCTCACGTTTCTTTGTCTTGCTGTGACTCACTATGGATGCATTTTCCAGTTTTTCCAGTGCATGGCTATTATTTTGAGCTTGTGTTTGATCTCATATGCTGTTGTTGAACTCACTATGTTTCCTGGGGGAGCCCTGAACTTCTCAGCTTCCAGAGTTCTGGGATTACAGGCATAAACAATCTTGCCTGGCTTAATAGTCTTATGATTAATCATAAGTCTCTAATCAGGATTGTTTTCATTATTTTTTTTTTGATTTTTCAAGACAGGGTTTCTCTGTGTAGCTTTGTAGACCATGCTGGCCTTGAACTCACAGAGATCCACCTACCTCTGCCTTCTGAGTGATGGGATTAAAGGTGTGCACCACTACCGGCTGGCAGATTGTTTACAATTTTTAAGAACTGAAATTTTAATTTCTAAGTTTCACTGTATTTTTACTTTATTATAATTTCAACCTTTATCACTCCATAAACACATTTAATGCAATTTTTATTTTGTATCAGATAGTTCCAATATCTATGTTTACTATACCCAATATCTGTGTTAATTCCTGAGAACTTTTATCCTTGGAAATTCTTTAAGGACTTGATCATGTGGCTGCATTCCTTCAGGGTGAGTTTGTAATTTGTTCTTCTGAGTGACTTGTGACACTATCAACCTGGGACTACTTTAAACTAGAGTTGCAACCTTGGGGCTTTTTGGCCATATCCATTGTGGACTCAATTTTGTGAACACTTTTTGCATATATATCCTCAGAGGACATATGTTTTTCTTCTTTGTCTACAACTAATAGTTAATGTTTCTTATGGGTGATCACTGTTGGGACTGGCTCGTTTCTTTTTTCTCAGATCACATTATCTTTTGGGGGTCTGGGTTCAAGAGGACCCCTCCACTTGACAGCTCACTGCGATGCCACTGGTGAAACAAGATGGCACCATTGTATGGAGACACTGTAACCACAACCCCTAAGAGCTGGCTACAGGTGTGCCTGACCACGCCTGTCAGGGAGTGGTCAAGGTGAGGTCAGGATGATGTGTGATGGGTTTTTAAGGGGCTGCAAGGCACATGGGCTTCCCTTCTCTCTGGCCTGCCTGCCTTGCTGTCCCTGGCATGCTCTGGCTTGCGTTTGGCTGGTGTTTATCTGAATAAAGATATCTTAATCTCAGGGACTACGGATCGGCTCTCATTATACACTATGGCTCACTTTCCTCAGATTGTTAACTTTGCTGTTCATTAGCTGTCAACACCAAGCTTTAGCGACTACAGAGCAGTGTGTGCCTAGGGGCAGTTGCTGGTTTCAAAGTTTAGTTGTCTTTTAGATATTTTTTTTCAAAAATACCTTAGACAAATGAAGAAATTTTGTTATTCTATGTACTTGAAGAAATGCTTAATCTGTGATTTTCAGCATTGTCTTATATACTTGGAGAGTTTTTTGTGACACTTAGGTCACAAAAGGTATAAATATATATGTGTGTGAGTGTATATATGTACATATGTGTATGACATTTGCCAAATAGTCACAAAAATCATATTATGTATATATGAGTATATGTGTATATATACATACACACATATGTATCTTTTGTGAATATATAACAAGTACATATGTATATATTTGGTGATATATTGTTTAGATGAGACATTGTTTATATCTAATAAAACTTGCCTGAAGGATCAGAATTCAAAGCTAACTATAGCCATAGAAGCTGGGTGGTGGTGGCACACACCTTTAATCCCAGGACTCAGGAGGCAGAGGCAGAGGCAGAGGCAGAGGCAGAGGGATTTCTATGAGTTCTAGGCTACTGAGAGTGAATCAGTCTAAAAGAGTAACAGAGTTCATGTTTTTAATACTAGCATTACAGAGGTCTATAAGGAAGAAGCAATGGGTCTTATGTAAAATTCAATTTCCAGTCACAGGGAAGACAGGATCTCCATTTCAGCTTTGGTAGAAGTAAGATCTTCTGGCTGGCTGCTTTGCTTTTCTGATATTCAGCTTGAACCCCAATATCTGTCACTGGGTTTTTAACATATATATATATGGTTTGGAGGGTTCCTTTGTATTTTTAGTATGCAGAGTAAAATAAGTTGGTTTAATCTGGAATCTCTTTAGACTTTTCTTTTCTTTTCTTTTTTTTTTTTTTTTTGAGACAGGGTTTCTCTGTGTAGCTTTGGAGGCTGTCCTGGGATTCCATCTGTAGACCAGACTGGCCTTGAACTCACAGAGATCAGCTTGCCTGTGTGTAGTATCAGCCAACGCTACATTTCATGGTTCGGGCGAGGGAATCTGAGGATTGAATAAAGACAAGACAGTGGGCCATTCTTGCAAGGAGAGTTTATTTCAAAGGGGAAAAGACTTATATACCAACAGCAGCCACAGTGGAAATTTACTCAGGTCAAGGTCCATGTCCCCAAGCCCCCTCTAGGCCTAGGCAGAAGGAGGAAATAAGGAAGTGAACGCCTAGTCGTGAGGCAGACAGAGAACACCAAGGGTACCATAGGTCGCCCAGCAGGGTCCCAACACCTGTGCCTCCCAAGTGCTGGGATTAAAGGTGTATGCAACTACTGCCTGGCAACTTTTCACTTTTTAAGACTTCAATTTATAAAGGAATTTAATTGGAAGACTTCAGTTTTTCTCTAGAAACTTCATAGTGAGTGGACTTAAATTTATGCATAGGACATCTAGCCTACCATTATTGTCTTGTCTTTATTGTCTCATTTTTATTATTTGCAGAATCACTGATATTTGGAATAATGTAAATGGACTCATTTTCTTGGAAACCAGAGTAGGAAGCAATTTTCAATCTTAGATGAAGAGTGGTGTTGGGATACATTTACCTAATGAACTTTTGGGTTCTAGAGGCATCTGGTGGCCAAAATGTCACTACTCACAACAGACTTATTAAATATAAAAATGCTCCATTCAGAAAGGGTAAAACCTCCCCCATGAGAGTCAACAAAGCATGGCATATCAAGTTGAGGCAGGACCAAGTTCCTCCCCCTGCATCAAGGTTGATCAAGGCACCCCACCCTGGGGAATAGGTTCCAAAAAGTCAGCTCATGCTCCAGGGACAGGTCCTGGTCCCACTGCTAGGGGCCCTATAAACAGACCAAATCATACAACTGTCACCCACATGTAGAGGGTCTAGGTTGGTCCCATGTAGGCTCTCTAGGTCTAGAGTCCATGAACTCTCATGAGCTCAGGTCAGCTGTCACTGTGGAGGAGGACTTGATAGGGGGGAGTAAAAGGAAGGTGGGGGAGGGAACAGGAGGAAAAGAGGGAGGGGAAACTGTGGTTGTTATATAAAATAAATAAAAAAATTTAAAAAGAGAATAGAAATGCTATTGTATGCTCTATCTGCTTTGTTCCTCTCTCTCTCTTCCTCTCTCTCTCTCTCTCTCTCTCTCTCTCTCTCTCTCTCTCTCAATAAATTCTAAATTCTGCCAGAGGAATGAGTATGATTTATTGGATCTTTTTAGCCTCAATAAAAAACTATAATGATAACTCTCTCCGCTGGCCACCCGAGCCCTACCACCAAGCTAGGGCCCCAAACAACACACAGAGTCTTAGGATTTCTCATTTTCTAGCTCTGTCCTAAGTATCAACCATAACCACTAATCTATATATTTTATAAAGACTTATCTTATCGAGGACACCAGCGGCATTTGTCCTCTCTCCCAGGGATCACATGGTGACTAGTCTTTACTACATTTCCCAGAATTCTCCTTCTCTCCTAGTCCCACATAATTTGCTTTCCTATTGGCCAATAGTGCTTTATTTATCAACCAATAAGACAAACATATACACAGAAGGACTTCCCCCATCAAAGAACAATTGAGGATCTTAAGAGGAGAAAAAATAATAAGAATAGAGTAGATTATTGCTCAGTGCCTTTTCTTCCTATCTAATGTGCCAAGATGGAAGAAGACTTAACAAAATAACTAGAGTTGTTGAAAAGACAAATTAATGTAATTTCTATATTCAAACGCAATAGGACATCTTTGTTCCTGATAGTACAGGAGTGGTGAAGTCCATCGTTTTATCACCATGTCTCTGATACCCAATTCCTCCTGCAGGATACTAGATGAGCTGCTTGGTGGTAATAACCATTCTGTGGGGGTAGTTATTATAATTACTGTTCACAGGCAAGGAAACACAAACCTGGGAACTTGGGTGAGATAATGTCTGCAAGCTACTTATCAAGCACTCAGTAAATGAGAGCTGCAATGAAGGCCCATAATCCTAGTGTGTAAACTGTCATCATGAGAGTCCCTAATCAAAGGTCTTACTAATATTTGGAAAAAATCCATAGAAAATGCAGAGAGTTAGACAGAGAGGTATTTACATAAGGTTTATATGACATATCCCAAACAAATGGGTGTAAGCTTAGAAATGACTCAACCCCCATGTGTGTGTAGATTGCAAATGACCTTATGAAGTTTACATAGGTATGTATGACATATGTCAAATTATATGAACTCTGTTTGTGTGTATATATTAAGAAATGACTCAACATTCTTGACTCACCCCTCTTTTCTCAAGCTAGGCTAACACCATAACCTACTATACTGTGTTTCCTCCAATCTATAACTGCTTTACTACTGTTTCTCTTTTTTGAAAATATGAAGGGTTCTGGAATTTAAATCTTGATGGTGTTCTACATATCTCTGCTTGAAAGTATGATCTGTTGGTTGTATAAAGTGAGGAATGACCTCTCCAAGGTTTGGTTGAGGGGAAGGTTTTTTATTGTAGATAAGAGGGAGTACAGCCAGAGGCATCTGGAAAAGTCCAGATCAGGGAAAGTAGAAGACTGAACATGACCAGCAGACTAAACTGGGCCATGAGAGGAGAGGGGGACTGGGAGAAAGTGAGATAGAAAGAGGAAGAGGGGAAGACAAAAAGAGAGTGCCAAGAGAGAACATGGCTGAAATGGCAGAGCTATATAGGAATGAGAAGTTTCAGGAAAGAAATTGCAGGAGCTGGGTAAGTTTAGGGCTGGGGCCAGGGTGAGAAGAGCCAGGGTGCCAGCATGAACTCTTTAACTGGTATTTGTGATGCTTAGAGAGCATGAAGGCCAGCATGTGCTTTGGTATGCCAATAGACATCAGAGTTAGCCATTTGAGATTTTTTTTTTGCATTTGACATTGGTGCTATTTCTATTTTGCCCATTTCTGTAATTTGGAGATGAGTGAACACAAGCAGTGGCGGCAGTTTTACTTATTGAGAGGAGAGTCGTAAGGCTTGAAGGGCCTGAAAAGATTCCCTATATCCAGTTCCATGACATTTCTTTAAATAGCTATTTATCTTTATATGCATACATTGTCACAGACTGCTGGCTTATGTGAGGTCACATACATACAAGTCCTTTGTGTACTTGGAGGGTTTTCCCCACACCTGCCTGCTCTCTCCTTTCTCCATGTCCTTTAGTCCAATGTCCCCCAGCCTCACTTCTGCTTTGACTGGTTGTATACATCATATTATATACTATTATACTTTTTGAATAATTCCATGTATTCTGGTTAACTTCTGAAGTAACTCAGTGTTTTATGCTTCATATAAGCTCAGTATTATATAAGCTAGCGGTATCTAAAGTAGGGCTCTCAAAATGGTCCTTGTGAAAACAAAAGAGATGTTGCTTATATTTAGTTTCAGTTTCATTCATTAAAATTCCAAGTTTAGTATACTTTAATGTTCAATATATATGCATATATTTTATTGTTTTAGTTTTTTTATTAATTTATATTTTACATTCCAATCCCAGTTCCTCTTCCCACTCCGTCCCCTCCTCCCCTCCTCACATCTGCTCCACAGAGAGGCTAAGACCTCCCATAAGAAGTCTACTAAGTCTGTCCCATTATCTAGTTGAGATAGAACCAAAGCACCTCTCCACCTCCACACCCCTGTGTCTAGGCTGGACAAGGTATCTCTCCATATAGAATGGGTGCCACTAAGTAAGTTTGATGTATATATTTTATAAATACATAGTGTGAGAACACCCATTTCTTTTTGCTGATAAGAGGGTAAATAAATTAATCTGGAAATCATTGGAAGGGTTACATGTGCAGATTAAAATTTCAGGCCTGGTATACTTTGGATAAGTGCACAAACTAAACTTTAGTAGGAATATTGTCTGTAGATTACATATTATTCACATCCAGCAATGGCTGAAGCTCTACTAAATAAAAGTTTTAATTTTGTGAAACTATGTTTAGAACAGGTCTAAATGGTGTGGTTGAGGTTATGCTGGCCTGCCCCTGTCACCTGGCAGAATGCACTCAGGCAGTACTCTGGTCAGCCCAGGGTTCCATGGGTAGCAGTTTGCATGCAGGTGCAAAGGACCCCTTACACTCTCTTACTGTTCTTTCCGCTCTTACTGTTTGTTCTTAGTACTCTTTCTCTCCCCTCTCCCCTCTTTTGGCTCCTGTCTGCCTCTTCTCTTCTGTCTTCCCTCTGTGTCTCTTGACCTCTTTTCTCTTTCCTTCCCCCTCTCCCCCTTTCCAATAAAACTTCTCACTAAGCTCTTGTCTGCCTGGTGTGTTTGTCCCCTGCCTTGGTCACCCTCACCTGCCATGGAATCCCCCATGGTCCCCCAAGCAGGACCCCCTTCCAGCTTTATCCTAACATTGGTGCAAAAGAACAACAGAGGTGCTTAGTGAAACCCGAGTAGAAGTTAGATAGGGCTAAACTTTTCCAGAGACGTGAGCTAGTGTTGAGCATCTACAGCAGAATTATAGCATTGGCTTGTTAAGACTTGTTCCCTCAAGTAAAGTATCCCAAAGTAAGATGCAATGCATTTCTAAGAGGCTCACATGGAGTTGTCAAATGTGTCATATTTTAATAAAAAAGCTAACCAGATTTTCATTTTTAGGTCTGTATCAGTTGCTTTTTGTTACTGTAATAAAAACACCATGACCAAAAGTGAATTATGGAAGAGTTTATTTTCACTTGTGGTTCAGGAAGGGGAGCTCGTAAGGCCAGGGGATGTATGGCAGCAGGCATCTGGATCAGTAAGATTAGCTACATTGTTACCAATGTGCAGAAAACAGAGACAGTGAACTGGAATTGGGGTGAGAATGTAAACTCTCACAACGGTGCCTAGTGACCATCTTGGCTTCCTTCAATAAAGGGCTACCTCCTAAAGATTTGGGGTACTCCCCAAAGAGTACCCCCACTTGGGGACCTCATGTTCAAACACCTAAGCCCATGGGAACATTTCTCATTAAACCCACTGCAGGCTCTATCTGCATCTCAAAATATGAGAGGTGTGTTTTAGGTTGAGCTGTGAAGCCCCAAAGGAATCTAAAGGAGAATTTCTCTCTGTGGGGGGAGGGCTGAGGGGGGGGAGAAGCCATTAGAACCAAGAGGAAGTTAGTTGTGAAAGACAAAGAAAGGAGGTCCAGCTTGTCTTGTTCAATTGTAAAGGATTTTTGCAAGTTAACCCAGGAATGTGAGTGAATTCTATTCACATGCAGATCTGGAGACTTAAAGTCTCAATTATAGGGGTGGGCTTCCTCCGTACTGTGTCTTCAACAGCAGCATCCCTCCTGCTTCTATTCTGGAACCATCTTGCTTGTGCACCCCAGTTCCACTTTTCTCAGAAGGAGTCAAGTCTATTAGAAGCCCACCCACTCCAGTCTTGCCTCAACATTACTCACTACACGCAACTATCCCCCTGACAAAGCTACATCTGGAAGTCCATGGGTCAGGGTTAGGATATAACTGTTTTAGAACACGTGATTCAACCCAACCCAGTTGCTGAGAAGGCAAGAGGTGGAATGATCCAGTGGCCCTAGGTTTCAGGACTGTAAGAGGAATCCAAGAAAATGGAGTAAGGATGGCTTTTCTTAGATCCTCTAAATCACAGGAAAGCTTTAAAAGACTCGCCCTGCCCCACCCCTTGGGAACCTGGCAGGCAGTACCCTGGCCCTTTAAGAGGCAAGCTCTGCCCACTTCTGTAGTTTTCTCTGAGGAGGAAGCTCTATCTGTCTCCCTCTGTCTCTTCCTCTTTCTTCTTTCTCTCCTTATGAAGGGACCAGCTTCCCTTTTGGCAGCCATAATGACCAAACACATGCTTCTGTGACCTTGTCCTAGACACTAGAAAGTCAGATGCCTGCTTTGTGACAAGGAACCAATCAGAAGTTAGCTGGTGGCGCTATGCTTTACAGACAAGCGCACAGCAATGATGCACAAAGTATAGCAACCACCCTGGGAGGGCCTATGGGCCATAACAACCAGTTGACCAATCAACACAGGGCAAGCCCTCCAAGCCTGGAGGCACACCAATCGTGAGCCTGTGCGTACCCCTAGACACTCCCCTTATGCTGTCCTATAAGATCTCTTGGGAGGCCCTAGGAGCCCTCTTTTGCTAGCCATCCGCCATGGCGGGTGGGTGAAAGACTGGAGCTAACATGGGGTTAGCTCGTTAAATTACAATAAAGCCTCGTGCAGATAGCAGCAAGCTCTCGAATCTGCCTGGTGATTGGGGTGACCTCAAATGTGGCCTGGGACCCCGGGTACTTGAGTTTTCCTGGGGTCTAACACTTATTCCCGTATCTTCCACCAATAAACTTTCCACAGAAGTTTTATCTGTAGGTCTCCATCTGTCTCCAACCAGCCAGGGGACCGCCTCACTTCCAACCTAACAGAATGGAACTATAAAGCCATAGGTACAACAGGAAGTTCTCAGACCCTGAACTCAGTCTGGGGCTTCACTGATTAACCCTGTAGAGCTGGTGAGGGTTGCTGCTCCGTGGAGCCCACATACAGCCTCACTGGCTTTGCCTGGATGCTACCAGTCTGTGCCATGCATGATCTGTCTGGGTTAATGATATTTCTTTTTTTTTTAAATTTTTAAAATTATTTTTAATTACTCATATTTACATATCCATCCCCCCCATTCCCTCGCCTTCCCCTCCTCCCATGTTCCCCACTCAACCCACACCAACTCACCCCCTTTCTCCTCCCCAGGGATAGTGAGGCCCTCTACCAAGGACCTTCAAAGTCTGTCATATCGTTTGGGGGAGGGTCTAGGCCCTCCTTGCTGTATCTGGGCTGCAATAGTATCCCTCCATAGGGAATGGGCACCCACAGTCCATTTGTGCTGTAGGGATAAAGACTGGCTCGGCTGTCAGAGGAGCCATACACTGTCTTGGGCTACTAGCTGGCACCCACATTCAGAGGTTTTGGTTTGGTCCAATGCTGTTTCCCCAGCTTTATGACTAGGGTCTCCATTCTATCAGTAGGTCAGGTCCACTGTTTGTGCAGGTCTCTCCATCCCCGTCTTGGCTCCTTTGCTCAATCCTTCTCCCACTCCACAACTGAATTCCTGTAGTATGGTTCAGTGCTTAGCTATGGGTGTGTCTGTTTCTGCTTCGAACAGCAACTGGATGAAGACTCTCCTTTCTCTCTCTGCCCCCTGGCTCCAATTTGGTTAGGGGTTCTTGTCTCCATCCCCTTCTTTGAGGGACTATGCAATCTTCTCTTGGGGTTCTCCTTGTTTCCTAGCTCCTCTGGCAGTGTGGAAGGTAGGTTAGTGATCCTTTGCTCTGTGTCTAAAATTCAAAAATGAGTGAGTACATACCATGTTTATCTTTTTGTGATTGGGTTACTTCACTGAGGATGGTTTCTTCTAGTTTGCCTTCGAATTTCAAGATTCCATTTTTTTTTCACTGAGTAGTACTCCATTGTGTAAATATACCACATTTTCTCTATCCATTCTTCAGTTGAGGGGCATCTAGGTTGTTTCCAGGTTCTGGCTGTTACAAATAATGCTGCTATGAACATAGTTGAATATACATCTTTATTGTACGAGTGTGCATTCTTTGGGTATATGCCCAAAAGAGGGATTGCTGGATCTTGTGGTAGACTGATTCCCATTTTCCTGAGAAATTGCTATACTGATTTCCAAAGTGGTTGTACAAGTTTGCACTCCCACCAGCAATGTAGGAGAGTTCCTCTTTTTCCACATCCTTGACAGCATAGATTGCCATTGGTATTATTGATTTTAGTCATTCTGACAGGAGTAAGATGGCATCTCAGTGTGGTTTTGAGTTGCATTTCCCTGATGGCTAAGGATGTTGAGCACTTTCTCAAGTGTCTTTCAGCCATTTTGGATTCCTCTGTTGAGAATTCTCTATTTAGTTCTGCACGCCATCTTTTAATTGCGTTGTTTGGTCTTTCGGTGGCTAGGTTCTTTAGTTCATTGTATATTTTGGTGATCAGACCCCTGTCAGATGTGGGGTTGGTGAATATCTTTTCCCATTCTGTGGGCTGCCATTTTGTCTTGCTGACTGTGTCCTTTGCCTTACAGAAGCTTCTCAGTTTTAGGAGGTCCCATTTATTAATTGTTGATCTCAATGTCTGAGCTACTGGTGTCATGTTCAGAAAGAAGTCTCCTGTACCAATTTGTTCAAGGTGCCACCTAACTTCTCTTCTAGGAGGTTCAGTGTGGCTGAATTTATGTTCAGGTCTTTGATCCATTTGGACTTAAGTTTAGTGCATGGTGATAGATATGGATCAATCTGCAATCTTCTACATGTCTGAATCCAGTTATGCCAGCACCATTTGTTGAAGATGCTTTCTTTTCTCCATTGTATAAATTTAGCTTCTTTGTCAAAAATCAGGTGTTCATAAGTGTGTGGGTTAATATCAGGGTTTTCAATTTGATTCCATCGGAAAACTTGTCTATTTTTGTGCCAATACCAAGCTTTTTTCAGGACTATGGCTCTATAATAGAGCTTGAAGTCAGTGATGGTGATGTCTCTGGAAGTTTCTATTGTACAGAGTTGTTTTGGCTATTCTGGGTTTTTTGTTTTTCCATATGAAGTTGAGTACAGTTCTTTCAAGGTCTGTGACGAATTGTGTTGAGATTTTGATGGGAATTGCATTGAATCTGTAGATTGCTTTTGGCAAGATTGCCATTTTTACTATGTTGATCCTACCTATCCAAGAGCATGGGAGATCCTTCCATTTTCTGGTATCATCTTTAATTTTTTTCTTTAAAGACTCAAAGTTCTTACTATACAGGTCTTTCTCATTTTTGGTTAGTGTTACCCCAAGATATTTTATTTTGTTAATTGCTATTGTAAATGATGATGTTTCTCTGATTTCTTTCTCATAGGATTTATCATCTGTATATAGTAGGGCTACTGATTTTTTTGAGTTAATTTTGTGTCCTGCCACTTTGCTGAAGGTGTTTATCAGCTGCAGGAGTTCCCATATAGAGTTTTTGGAGTCACTTATGTAAACTACCATATCATGTGGAAATAGTGAAAGTTTGACATCTTCCTATCCAATTTGTATCCCCTTGATTTCTTTTTGTTGTCTTATTGCTCTAGCTAGGACTTCAAGTACAATATTGAAGAGACATGGAGAGAGTGGACAGCCTCAACTTGTTCCTGATTTTAGAGGAATAGCCTTGAATTTCTCTCCATTTAGTTTGATGTTGGCTGTTGGTTTGCTGTATATTGCTTTTATCATGTTTAGGTATGTTCCTGTTATTCCTGATCTCTATAAGACCTTTATCATGAAGGTATGTTGGATTTTGTCAAAGGCTTTTTCAGCATCTAGTGAGATGATCATGTGGTTTTTCTTTTTCAGTTTGTTTATATGGTGGATTACATTGATGGATTTTCGTATGTTCAACCATCCATGCATTCCTGGGATAAAGCCAACTTGATCATGGTGGATGATTTCTCTGATGTGTTTGGATTCGATTTGCCAGTATTTGTTGAATATTTTTGCGTCAATGTTCATGAGGGATATTGGTATGTAATTCTCTTTCTTTGTTTTGTCTTTGTGTGGCTTGGGTACCAAGGTAATTGTAGCCTCATAAAAAGAGCTTTGGAGCAATTTGAGGAGTACTGGAATTAGCTCTCCTTTGAATTTCTGGTAGAATTCTGCAGTGAATCCATATGTGCTTGGGCTTTTTTTGCTTGGTAGATTTTTTATGACTGCTTCTATTTTATTAGGGGTTAGAGGTCTGTTTAACTTGCTTATCTGTTCTTCATTTGATTTTGGTAAGTGATATCTATCCAGAAAACTGTCCATTTCCTTTAGATTTTCGAATTTTGTGGAGTACAGGTTTTCAAAGTATGACTTGATGATTCTCTGGATTTCCTCAGTGTCCATTGTTATGTCCCCCCTTTCATTTCTGATTTAGTTAATTAGCATTCTCTCTCTCTGCCTTTTGGTTAGTTTGGATAAAGGTTTGTCTATCTCATTGACTTTCTCAAAGAACCAACTCTTTGTTTCATTGAGTCTTTGTAGTGTTTTCCTAGTTTCTACTTTATTGATTTCAGCCCTGAGTTTGATTATTTCCTGGCGTCTACTCCTCTGGGGAGTGTTTGCTTCCTTTTGTTCTAGAGCTTTTAGTTGCACTGTTAATTCTCTAGTGTGACTATTCTCCATTTTCTTCATGTGGGCATTTAGTGCTATGAACTTTCCTCTTAGCACTGCTTTCAAAGTGTCCCATAGGTTTGGGTATGTTGTGTCTTCATTCTCATTGAATTCTAGGAAGTCTTTAACTTCTTTTTTTATTTTTTCCTTGACCCAGGAATGGTTCAATTGCGCATTTTTTAATTTCCATGAGTTTGTAGGGTTTCTGCAATTTGTGTTGTTGTTGGATTCTAACTTTAAAGCACAGTGGTCTGATAAGATACAGGGGTTATTCCAATTTTTTTGTGTCTGTGTTGGTTTGCTATGTTGCTGAGTATGTGGTCAGTTTTAGAGAAGGTTCCATGTGGAGCTGAGAAGAAGATATATTCTTTTGTGTTCGGGTAGAATGTTCTATAGATATCTGTTGGGTAATGACATCTGTTAGTTCTTTTTTTTGATGCAAACAGCATGAGGCTTTATTATAGTTGTTTAAGAAGCTCTGGCCTTTCATCCATCTACCATGGCGGATGGCTAGGAAAGACAGCTCCAAGCATCTGCATAGAGATCTTATAGGGCAGCGTAAGGGGAGTGTCTAGGGGAACGCACAGGCTCAGGATTGGTGTGGCTCCAGGTTTGGAGGGCTTGCCCTGTGTTGATTGGACTGGTTGTTATGGCCCATAGGCCCTCCCAGGGTGGTTGCTATGTTCTGAGTGTCACTGATGTGCACTTGTCCGTAAAGCACATCTGTTAGTTCCTTTGTTTCTTTGTTAAGTTTCTGTCTGGTGGTCCTATCTAGTGGTGAGAGCAGGGTGTTGAAGTCTCCTACGATAAGTGTGTGAGGTTTTATGTGTGATTTGAGCTTTAGTAATGTTTTTTTTACAAATGTGGGTGCCTTTGTATTGGGGGCATAGATGTTCAGGATTGAGATTTCATTTTGATGGACTTTTCCTGTGATAAGTATGAAATGCCCTTATTCTTCTCTTTTGATTGACTTCAGTTTGAAGTCTAATTTGTTAGATAATAGGATTGCTACACCAGCTTGTTTCTTGGGTCCATTTGATTGGAAAATCTTTTCCCAACCCTTTATCCTGAGGTACCATCTGTCTTTGAAGTTGAGATGTGTTTCTTATATGCAGCAGAAGGATTGATTCTGTCTTCATATCCATTCTGTTAGCCTGTATCTTTTAAGAGGCAAGTGAAGACCATTGACATTGAGGGATATTAATGACCATTGATTGTTGATTCTTGTTTGTTTTGGATTTGTTGGTGGTGGTGTTATTGTGTGTGGATTTCCCCACTTTTTTTTTTATGTGTTTGGGAAAGTAGGATTATCTATTGCCTGTGGTTTTTTTGAGCATGGTTATCTTCATTACATTGGAGTTTTCCTTCCATTAATTTCTGTAGGGCGGGATTTATAGGTATTTATTGCTTAAATCTGGTTTTGTCATGGAATATCTTGCTTTCTCCATCTATAGTGATTGAAAGCTTTGCTGGATACAGTAGTCTGGTGGACATCCATGTTCCCTTAGAGTTTGTAGAACATCTATCCATGATCTTCTGACTTTCAAAGTTTCCATTGAGAAGTCGGGTGTAATTCGGATAGGTCTGCCTTTATGTTACTTGGCCTTTTTTTTTTTTTTGCTGTTCTTAATATTTTTTCTTTATTCTGTAAGTTTGGTGCTTTGATTATTATGTAGTGAGGGGACTTCTTCTTGAGCCCAATCTATTTGGTGTTCTCTAAGCTTCTTGTACTTTCATAGGCATATACTTCTTTAGTTTGGGGAAGTATTCTTCTGTGATTTTGTTGAATAAGTTTTCTGTACCTTTGAACTGAGTCTTTGCCTTCTTCTATACCTATTATTCTTAGGTTTGGTCTTTTCTCGGTGTCCCATATTTCCTGGATATTTTGTGTTAGAGATTTGTTTGGACTTGAAATTTTCTTTGGTCGATGACTGTATATCCTCTAATGAGTCTTCAACACCTGAGATTCTCTCTTCCATCTCTTGTATTCTATTGGTTATGCTTACATCAGTGGTTCCTGATCGTTTATCCAGCTTTTCTATTTCCAGCATCCCCCTCATTCTGTGTTTTCTTTATTGTTTCTAATTGTGCTTTCAAACTGTGAACTGTTTGAATTGTTTCCTTCACTTGTTTGGCTGTTTTTTCTTGGTTTTCGTTAGATTCTTTAAGGGATTTGTGTATTTCTTGAATTTTTTGGTTTGTCTTTTCCTCCATTTCATGCAAGTTTTTGCTTGTTTTTTCTTCTATTTCTTTTTTTTTAAAGATTTATTTATTTATCATGTATACAGTGCAGGCCAGAAGAGGGCACCAGATCCCATTACAGATGGTTGTGAGCCACCATGTGGTTGCTGGGAATGGAACTCAGGACCTCTGGAAGAACAGTCAGTGTTCTTAACTCCTGAGCCATCTCTCTAGCCCCTTTCTTCTATTTCTTTAAGGAATTTTCTTGTTTCTTCTTTAATGGTCTCTATTATCTTCATAAAATAACTTTTAAAGTCCATCTCTTCTTCATCCTCTATGTTGGGCTTTTCAGTTCTTGCTGGTGTGGAGTCCCTAGATTCTGGTGGTGTCATATTGGTCTTTCTTGTTGAGTGTGTTCTTACTCTGTCGTCTTCCCATCCCTTCTTCCAGTGGGTGCAGGTGGGGTCTTTCCCTCTCTCAGGTGGCAGGCGGAGGGCTCAGGCTCAGGCAGCAGCTGGAGGACAGAGGGTGGAGTGTGGACAGGGGTGAGGTGTGTCCAGACTCAGGGTGGGCCTTCCAGTCTGGGTAGGTCCACTCTTGTCTGGGGGTGCTCAGGCAGAAGCGAGCAGGGGTTGATGGGGGGGGCTGGGGGGCAGAGCAGACTCACCTGAGGCTCGGGTGCCAGTCAGAGGACAGATATTTCAGTTGTTCATATTTGTGACTGTTGTCCCTGGGAATAATTTAAATAAACCTTAGCTCTAAGTATTGAGAAAGAGTAGTCACAGAGACTGACCAAAGCTTAAAAATTTGGTAAAAAAGAAAAGTTAAAGTAGCTTGGTGGGAATGAAATGTTAAGAAAAATGTGTGTGTGTGTGTGTGTGTGTGTGTGTGTGTGTGTGTGTGTGTGTAAGTGTAGGTGTGGCTTGAATGCATTTATTGTCAGACAGGAGAGCTCAATGTGGCAGGAGACTTTGGGATCAGGCACACTGATGCTATGTCAATACTGCAAGGGAATTAAATTGCTTCTCCTGGAAATTATGACACTCCAGGTGACTTTTCTTGAAAATGTCCTCTAGACTTGAGTCAGAGCAGCTGGGATGAGTGTCCTAGATCAAGGCTGCTTTCTTAGTTTGGATTTTGTCCTGGCCATCTGGCAGGGGAGGATATAGCTGTTTCCTCCCCTCATGGGGATTTGGGCACACATATACCTAACATTGCCAGAGGCAAGTGATTCAGGAGAGGTCTGAGCCAGGTTTGATTTCTGCCTCTTTTTTCCACCTTCTGTGAATTAGTGGCCAACTGACCTAGTTTCCGATGAAACAAAGATCCATTCACTTGCATTAATAATGTTTTTTACCAGTGATATTCCATCTAAGAGCTGTGTGTTTCTCAGTTCATATAACTGATTTAAAGAGTCTATATACAAAAATAAATGAGACCAGTGTGTAAGTGAGAGCTAGAGATGGTTTAATAGGGCATTTCTGTCTTTATGGGGATCTTACAAATTTAAGGCAATGACCTGAATTAAACAGCAAATATTGTTGAATTTTCCCTATCTTTATTGTATCACAGAATATTGAATTAGACAAGTCCTTGATAATTATCAGTGCAGATGAGAGATTAGTGTTTGGTTGGAACCTCCAGCTTGCCCGTACATGATCTGGGAAGCCCCATTACTGTCTCTTTCTCCAAACCCCACTTGCTCAGAGTCTCCAAACAAAGGGAAGGCACCAAAAAGCCCACTTCTGAATTCTTGGTGGCTACAGCAGCTTCCTTCCTTGAAGTTGCCAGCCACCCAAGTACCCACATAAAGTGTTCAGTTTTGACCATACTTGGGCACAGACCTAGCCTGTGGCAGACACATCATCACCCTTCACCTACAACCTACATAATCTCCCTGCTTTAGTTCAGGCATGCCACTTCTCTGGGACTGGAGAACCTGCCTGGGAGTTGCATTGCTCAAATAAACTTCTTGTTATACTTTTTCAATTTGGTTTGTTCTGGCTTACTTCATAGGTGGAAAAACCTATTGTTGGGGGACAGAAAACCTATTAATTAGATATACAATGGAGTTTCTGAGAGTGGCTCTGTAAGGCCTGGCTGCTTTTTAGAATAGAGCTTATGAAATTGTTAATCAGTCTTGGAGTGTAGCTGCTGGACTCCTGGGAGAAGAGGGATCAACATTGTCTTCCTCCTTGCAGAGTTCACAACCAAATGGAGAAAGCAGAAGAAGTTACTAATGCTGTCTACAGGAGCCTGGGAAGATATGAAACAGGTGATCTCTATGCGTGGTTGAAAATGAAAATTTTGAAAGAGAGAAATAAAGTGGAGAGAGAGAGAGAGAGAGAGAGAGAGAGAGAGAGAGAGAGGAGAGAAAGAGAGAGAGAGAGAGAGAGAGAGAGAGAGAGAGAGAGAGAGAGAGAGAGAGAACTCCATCCTGAATGACATTTATTGACTGCAATTGTTGGCTTTCAGTTTCAAATACTGAAGATTTTGGAACTGAATTAAAAATTTGGAAAAACAAGCTCTATCAGAGATAGGGTTTTTTCCCCCCAATCCTTCTCTACTTTCTACCCATTTCACCAACTGAATAAAGATTTTACAAACCAAGAGGGGATGAGAGATAAAAATTGAGGAATGGCAGATACTGGGTAATTCTGAAAGGAAGCAAGATAGAATTACTAGGTGGCCTTAGTGAAGCTGAGACAGAATGGAACCTATGTCCTTAGCCTTAAGACAAACAAACACAGGTTGGTAGTGAGATCCCTGTGACTAACTCCAGGTATGACAGAGAGGGCTTGAGTCAGCTTTCAGACTTTCTCAGTCATCTGGAGAAGGGCAATTGGTGATTTAAGAATACAAGGCAGAGATGGTAGCCTGAGTGAGTGAAGTTTGTTCTGGGATGGGAGTCTTTGGGCTCAGACTTATCTATAAAACTGTTTGAATTTAGTAACCGGAATTGTGTTTTTCTTATTACTAAAAGTGGGACTTTAGTTCAGCATCGATTGTGGGGGAGGGGCTCAGGAAGCCTTACTTATAAATGAGGAGCTTTGACAGTTGAAGGCTACTGGGGTAGAGAAAGAGTAATTTTTTTTTTCAGAGAAGCGTGGCCCCTGGTAGGTTGCCCATGCTCTAGTGGATAACCGTATATATGTCTATGCACACCCAGAGAGCACTGATTGGACATGAAGTTTGGAGATGAACTCAGTGGGGTGGGGCTCTGAGAAGAGTTGGACTAAGTGGAAAATTTAATATGATCAAAATATATTGTATACAGGTAGGAAATCTTCAAAGAATGAATTAAAAACTGAAGCATACTAAAAGTGGATTTTTAGAAGATATTTTGGCTCAATCCTTAGGATAGAAAAAAATAAATAATAAAATTGAAAAGGTATTAGTCTTAACTCTGAAAAGTCTCCAGAGATAGCCAACCCTGTTCTGGGAGCTTTCTACCATCTATACCCACCTACTATAAAGAGTAGACTCTAAGTCAAAGTGACATTTACTGAGTGGGAAAGTTTGCTGGGGGCAAGAGAGTCCTAAGAAGAAATCCTGTTTTTTCTCCTATGATGCTTTTCCCTCCTAGCTTCACACCATGTGAGCCATCTATGCTCTATGGGAGCCACCCAAAAACCACTGTGGACATGGAGTGCCATGAGAAAGCCAGATCGATATTGGCTTATCCAGTTGACTGTCTCTAATAGGCAGCAAATTGGTGTCCTTCCTATGGCTTCCATCAGAGGGGAGAAGGACAATGTCAAGGCATTGTGTGATAAAGAGGGGTGATGAGTTTCTAGGGCTGCTTGAGTGTCTTTACTGATCAAAAATTCTTGGCTCTCCTGTATGCAAATAAATGTTGAGCCCGAGTATGGGGATTTACCCAACAACAAGGTTATGCTTCAGGACAGCATGGCCGGAGAGTAAAAATTCACAGTGTATAGCCAATATGGGGTGAGAGATGATATACTGGGGAGCTATTGGGGATCAAAATTATCCATTAGAAAGTTTCTCAGAATCCAAACCTCCGCTCCATTTTTTTCAGGAACCTGAGCCTCCAATGTCTTGCAGATGCTGACGGCGGCACCAGTGTTGAGGGCTTTGTCTATGCCTAGGGACTGTTTTTAGGTGTGCCGCTAGGGTTAAAAGGACAACTTGATAGTAGATGCTGTCTGCAGTCACCCCAACTGTTGGAAAGCTGTTTAGGAGGATGCTAGAATAAACCAGAGACTCCAGTTTCCAGCATGGACTGAGAGCCCTCCTGAAATGACAAGATGCCTGTGTCTGGTCTTTATTGTTATTGGGTAGCAAGGAGTTTCCAGGTCCACACACCCCCACTCAGGGATGGACCTGTGGCTGTTCGGATGGCTCTGATCACAGCCCCCAAGGACATCAGTCTGGATTAGATAGATAGCTTCTGTAGTGTGGGACTGATACAAGCCAGGTCTCTACAGGGAGCTTCTTGCTTGGGATGAGTGTGAGTTTCACAAGGGAAGCAGCTTGCAGAAACCCACTTTCAGGAAGGTGCAGCCAACCAAGGCAGCCAGGAGAGTTAAGCAGAGCAAAGCCACCTGCCTCTGCTCCCCTTACCAGGGGAACAAGGGAGGAAAATGGGAGTATAAACCCTCTATTCAAAGAGATTTACCTATAAAGCCCATTTTTTTGGGGGGGGCAGAGATTTGGTCTGAGCTGTGGGACAGGGTGGGGAAGCAAAGTCTTTGAGTTAGACATGAGAGTTGAAATTTTGCATTGGAAAAAATCCTTTTTTTCATATCTTGAAGAAACTGGGAAGGTAAAGACAGGTTTAACAGGAGCTCAATGAAGACAATGAATAGAGAAGAAAAAAATATAATTGTGCCCTACCACTGAGTACTGTGAGTACTGGTGTGTGTGTGTGTGTGTGTGTGTGTGTGTGTGTGTGTGTGTAAGAGAGAAAGGAAAGAGAGAGGGAGAGAGAGAGAGAGAGAGAGAGAGAGAGAGAGAGAGAGAGAACACTGAGAAGCACAGGTAACTTTGTGGTAGAGGGAGCCAACAGGCTCACTCTCTGTAGGTCTCTATGGACAGATGACTTCAGCAGGACATCATGGCTATGAGATCAGCTGAGAACGGGTCCCTATCCTTGCTCTGGACTCTTCTGTCCTTTCAAGCACTGCTTTGACATCATTCAACTTTCTAATAATTTATATGAAAATGAAGAGAAGTGTGAGGGGACACTAAACTGACAGACGTGGTTTCTACTACTTGGTATCAAAAGATGGTGATTTGAAATCTTTACACAATCACCATGACTGCTTTCTGGGCACTGAATATTTTTTAGTAGGTCATTGATGTGAATTCTACTAAAATGGCCATTAGATTTCTGCATCCTTTTGTTTCAAATCATTGGTCCTGCTAGTCGAGTAAAGCATGAAAAAGATGAACAAATGGCTGTGAAATGAATACAGTACTGGTGTGGTTTAGATCTGAAAAGTTCCCTGCAGGTTTATTCCCACTGCAGATGGGCTAAGGTGAGTTTTCTAGAGGGCAAATGGATGAACCCATTGATGGAATTTGATAACATTACTGAGATATAGTAGAAACTTCCAGAAGTGGACCTTGTCGGAAGAAATAAGATCCTGGAAGTGTGCCCTGAAAGGATGCACCTTGCCCCTGTCCCTTCTTTGCATACTTTCTCCATGGATACGAGATGGAGAGCTTTGGCTCTTCCAAATACTTTCTGTCCCACCACAGGCCCACAAAGGAGCCAAGTGACCCAAAATAAATCTTTCCTTGATTATTTCTAAATGTGTGAGTTTGTGTGGTGTGTGCACACTGCTGCATATGTGATGTGTATGTGTGCATGTGGAGGTCTGAGGTAAAGAGTGTGTATCTGTCTTTGATCTCTCTCTTTCCTTTTATTATTTGAGATAGGGTCTCTCACTGAACCTGAACTTCATTTATTCTTCTAGGCTGGGTGGCCAATGAGATTCAGGGATCCACCCACCTCTGAACTTCCTTGCTTAAGCCTGGGGTTATAGGTACCCATCACCACACACAGCTTTTTATGTAGCTTCTGGGGATCCAAACTCATGTCATTTGCTTGAATGCAGGCACTTTACTGCCTAAGCCATATCTTTAGCCCTCTTCCCTTTTAGCTAATCTTACATATTTAGTAACATTGATGGCTATTGTTAGTAGAGATAAACTTGAAAATTAAAAATATGTAGTAATTATCTCCCCATGAGAAATATATGGTACCCACTAAGAGAAAAATCACAGCTCATAATTTGGGATCTATCTAGTCAGGTATGGTTTGCGTGGCTTTCATCCCAGCACTTGGAGCAGAGACAGGCAGATCTCTGATTTCCAGGCCAGCCTGGTCTACAGAATGAGTTCCAGACAGCTAGGGAAACACACAGAAAGCCTGTCTTGAAAGAACAAAACAAAACAAAAACAACAGCAACAAAATAGGGATATTTCTTGCCAAAAGTCTTTTCTTTGTATTGTTGGATCATTGTGATCATGCTGTGTGCCTATGACACCCCTGCTTTTCAGATTTTGTAACACTTCTCTCTTTATAGGCTGTTCTTTATAAACATGTTGATGGCTGCATGATATTCCATTGTTTGAATTTATAGTAGTTTATGCAACCACTCACATTTTGTTTTTGGGACAGGGTCCCACTCTGTAGCTTGGGCTGGCTCAGAACTCATTCTGTGGCCTCAAACTCCCTTTATTATCCTAAGTTCTGGGGTTACCAGTGTGAGTGGGACCAGCATTGCTTATAGCAATCAAATGAAGGTGTTGACTTTTAACAAGGCAGTCTTGTGCAGTGTAGAGGAGATAGAGAAACTGAAGGCACTATATGTTTCTGTGTAATAGACAACTTCCTTCAAAGGACATGGGGATGTACAGGAGGGCTCCCATGATCAAGGCCAGTTTCACAGCCCTTCCAACATCAGCATCTTACAGGGATCCAGTCATGGGTGGGAAGGGAACTGAAGATAGAATAAATCCACTTACAGCCTCCTCTGTCATTTATAAAGTGAGTAGTGCATCTATTTAGAAGGGATCTGGGACTTACAAACACAGGCTAAGTGTTTCTTGTCAAGAAAGCTTGGGACTGTAAGGGTTTTGAATTATGACTCCCCCCAGATTTTGGGATTTTTGCACATACAGGATACCTTAGGTATGTGCAGAAGTCTAAACACAAAATGATTTATGTTGCATAGATGTCTTATTTGCATACATGGGGTGATTTTTGCAATGTTTTTAGTGTGTCCGTGTCACTTGAAGTCATGTATAAAATTTTCCATTTGAAGAAACATTTCAGTACTCCCAAAACTGGAGCATTTGTGGGGTTTAGATTTGGGAGTTATGGATGCCCAGTGGGTGGCAGAGTCTGGAACCTTCCAGGGGTCTGTCTGATTCTAAAGTCCAAGTTCTTTACATGGCCTTCATTTTGTTTCAGCTGCATTATTCTTGGTGGATCCACTTGAAAGACTAAAGTACTCTGGAGAGAGAGCCATGGGATAGATAATGCCTGTCTGCTGCCTGCTCTTCCCGAGGCTGAGGAGAAGGGAGAATAGGACAGGATATAGCAAAGGTCACTCAAGACAGTTGTTAATTAGTGTCATTTTCTTTTAGGTTTGCTTGGGCCCTGCTCTTGTTTGGATCTTGGATATTGCCTCATGACCCCATGTACTAAAAACTTGGTTTCCAGAGTGGTGCATTAGAGCGCAGTGGAAACTAAAAAGTAAGCTTTAGCAGAAGTTTTGGATTTCTGGAGATATGTCCATTCTTTGGACTCTAATGAGATTGCGGAACTCCAGTTCCTTCTTCCTCTTTATGCACAGCAATGAGATAGATGGCTTTTTTGACCATGGTGTATAGAGTCATCACAGGTCCACAGCAGTGGGCCAGTTTGTCATCAACTGTAGCCTCCAAAAATGTGAGCTAAAACAATTTTACCCTATATAAGTCAATTCAGACATTTTGTTATAGCTCAGGACTAATATAGGACTACAAAAAACCAGTTTTCTTGTGGGCTCTTGCACCTAAAGACTGGAGGGGAGAATTTCTTTGCTCTCAGTTTCCCTAGTGATGCTTTAGGGATGTTAGAAACAGAATAATTTGATGTCACACACAAAGGAACACATGAACACAAAGAAAGTAACCCAGCTATATGATTCTTTTTGCAAAAAAGTGCCCCAGCACACCAGGGCCAAGATGGCGTCAATCGTTTGTCCTTAATGTAGGTGGTAATGTAATCTCACAAGTAGAGAATAAGACCATAACCACAGTTTAAAGCCAAATTTGAAGCAAGTTTTATTAAATACTGGCCAGGACCATACCTTGGTTCCCAGGAAAAGCCCCATGTTTTGCAGGAGCTTAAAAAGACAAAACCTATAATTCACCACATTTCCTATGAGGTTCAATGAGGAGCAAGCAGACACCCTGATGTACTTCCTACCTGCATACCTCCTGCCAACATCCAATCAGGGCCAAGAATACAGCCTGACATATTTCCTGTCCACATCCTCCCCACCCACATGTGATCAAGCACATCTGGTGCAGATGGGTCCAACAAACTTGTTTAGGAGAGTGAAAACATGTGGCTTGTTATCTCCCATAGACAATAGCCTCCAGCATTTCAGGAACTATCTGTCCTTGGGCAAAGGGCTTGCAGATCAGAGGCCTTTGTGCTTCATGGATCTCTTAGGCATAGTAAATAAAACTTAAAGTGTAACTTTGGCTCTCACATGAAGGGTCTCTCATCTCATTGGTGGGAGTTTGACTTCATGACCTGATGTGACTGACTGAATGCAGCAAAGGGGAGAGTGCAGGAAATGCAAGACCTTGCAATGGTAGCCCTTGTCTATCTTTGCTGGAAAAATAAATGCTTCTCCCAGGGAGACGGGAGCTTATTCTCCACCTCTGTATCAGGGAGGTGTCTTGGAGTGTTGCACCCAGACCACTTCTGAATGACCACTCTGTTTCCTCCTTTACTCTTAAGAATGCACTTTCAGTTATATTGAAAGATTACCACTAGGAGATGCACACGTTTCAAGGACTTGAGAACAGTCTGTGCTTAGTACCCCATTCCCCATTTACTTGAGCTTTGCGTGTTTCCTTTTCTTAAATCCATTGGGAACTGAAGGTGTTTTCCCCAAAGTGATGAAAGGCTAGTTTTGCCTTTTTATCTAATGACAGAAGCTGAAGGAAATGATAAGTCAGACTCACGTGCTAAGGACAGCTCAGAGTGAAGGTCAACAGCATTTTATCATGTTGGTAAAGGCGATAATGATAGCGATGCTGATGGATGCCTTTTCTGTGCTCTACTTGGTTTTATTTATTTGTTTATTTATCTTTTATTTTAAAATTTTTATTCATTTTACATACCAACCACAGTTTCCTCTTTCTTCCCTTTCCCCCTTTCCTTCCCCTACCTCCTCCCCCCCCCATCCACTCCTCAGAAAGGGTAAGGTCTCCCATTAGGAGTCAACAAAGCATGGCATATCAAGTTAAGGCCGGACCCAGCTCCTCCCGCCTGCATCAAGGTGGAGCAAGTCATCCCACCATAGGAAATGGGCTCCACAAAACCACTGTGCTCTACTGTGAACCAAACACTATGGAGGGATGATAGGCTGCTCTTTTATCTCAATTCACTGATACAATTATTATTCCTATTCTAAAGAGGCTAAAGTGTAGAGAGCTTAAGTGTCCTATCCACACTTGCCTACTTAGTATGTGGAAGAACTGCCAAATAAATGCAAGACTCTGGAGCTCTAACTCCAGAGTCACCTACTTAATCTGTTAAGTATACTGTTTCCCAGTTATTACCTCAGCTTAACAGGTAAGAGCCTATGGAGCAAAGGTCAGACCAGCTCAAGGACTTGTCCTGAGCTGGCCAGGGGAGAAGTGTAGCCGGATGTCTCTTCTCCATCTTTATCATGAAGGTATGGCATCTCCAAACTGCCAAGAGAAAAGGAGGTGAATTGAATCTGGGGATTTCAATCCAGAAGAAACAGTAGAAGTCTGCTAACAGACATATGGTCTCCACTGGACTCTTAGAGGTTGAACGGACCTTCACCCAATCTGTAGTCATTAGGCTTACTGGAGGTCACTTGCATTGTGGCAGCTTGAACAGAAACACTCTGTAACCTACTTTCCCTTACCCGGCTTTGGAGCTGTCTGGCAGCTGTCTGCTCTCCTTAGGGGAGACAAGTACATTCAAATTCCTGTTGCCGTCTTGAATCATTTTGTCCAGGGTAGTGTCATAATGGAAAGTCAATGGATTCTTCAATCTTATTCCTATACTTGCATGGTTTTTATTCCCTCTCTCTGTCCAGCCTCTTTATGTCCTTGAGAGAGGTTCGCAGTTGTCACCCAGGTGGCCTTTATGCTTGTGAATACCCCACTCCATCCTTCCCCCCATTAGCAGCTGCCTTTAAGATTTTGAAGCAGAACAGTGGCGGCCCTACTCTGCTGTGAGTTAAGACCTGGTTCTCAGGAGTGCTGAATAACAGGTGGGGGTAGTATGTTCATCTGGAGAGGGTGAGGGAAAAGACAGGTGAAGTCTCAGGAATTATGGATGGACAAATGCTCCCTGGTGGACGGAGAAAGTTCTTGGAAGTGAAAGCAGGATTCTTCCCATCATCAAAAGACATGCTATAAGTGATGGATAAATAAGTCAGGTTCTAAACCAATTCTCTCTTCCTCCTCCTCCTTTCTTTCTTCTCTGCCTCCTCCCTTTTCATCCTCTCATTTCCCTCCTTTCTTAACCCCCCCTCCCATAGGTTTGTGCAACCATTTTGGGGAAAGTATAGTGGACCAAAAGGTAGCTGTAAAGCTAGTCTCAGAATCCAGTTCTCTATGTGAACCCCTCTGGCAACCATTCTCTTCCTAACACTCAGATTTGAATAAGAAGAACCTAGAGAAGTTTTATTAACTCTAATATTTTTATTGGGGGAGGGATGGGAATTTCAAATGGAAGTTTTGAGGAAGAAGAAGATTTAAATCATTAAGGATACAATGTGGATGAGAGTGTTGGATGGGTTTTAGCCTCTTGAGTTGTCATGGGTACAATGAGTGAGGCTCTTGTTAGGCCACCTAGGTGGTGTGACCCATGATAAAGTCTTTAAACTTCATGTACATAGAATACACTCCAGACTTGTGTGGTAATAATTGTACAAAGCCAAGCATTTATGGCCTGACGGGGCTTGCTTGTGTGTCTTAAACACTTTTAAAACAAATAAATTGTCCCAGGAGTCTATATTTGGTGCCCCCTTTTTTTCATCTCTGTGTACACAACTGAATTGAGCTGGCTGCTTGCTCTTTGTACAAATATAATGGTCTAATTGTCTCATATGCCAGGGGGGTGGATATAGAGCACACCCAGGCCCCTGTGGGAATCCATTGAAGGGAGGTGACTATTTGGACTGTGGTCTGTAGTGGAGACAAGTTAATGACCTTGCCTGGGGCTTTCCAGAGTTTATTCAACGATAAAATTGGCCTCAACTTCTCCACCAGGACTTGTAAGTTCTGTGCAGTGTGGGACGGGGTGAGAATGCAGTTAAACATACATCCTAGAGGCATTTTAACTTGGGAGGAAATGGTAAATCCCCTCTGTGATTTGAAATTACTATTTAAAAAATTATGCTAGCGATTCTTTCTTCTAACCCAGCTCTAATGAATCAGGAAATCAAAATGATAGTTACATATAGGAGTACACTTGTCAAATCAACTGATGGGTGACTGAAAAGTTCATCTCCACTATCATGTAAATAAGCAAAATGTAGTTATTGGATTGGATTATAAACACGTGTATTTTACTTAAGGCAGTCAAACCGATTCATATTGATGTAGCCTAAATGTGACACTGGCCTGAAACTTATAGTCAGCAAATTGGTTATGAAATACTTTAATAAAGCAACACACATTCCTGAAATATCAGTTTTCTAGCATTATGATCTTGGCAAGCCTTAGGTTTCCCAGTTTTGTTGGTGTTGGTGACCAGTCCAAGTCAAAGCATGGGTAAGGGGATGGGCAATTACTAGGAGGACAACTCTGGGCTGAGACTCCTGGAATATCAATCAAATGTGTGACAGGAGAATAAAAAAGGATAGACTATTATCTTCTGAGGATATTTCCATTGTCACCTTGCATTGATCGGGCTTTCTTTCTCCACTTAGATCCTTGTGTAGATGTTCTGTTATTGACTGATGGGTTAATCTAATTAATGGGGGTCTTGGCCAGAAGGGAGGCTATGGCAGCCATAAGATCTTAGTTTCTGTTCCTTTTGATGTGTTAGGCTAAGAGCAACAGTGCATAATGAGCCAGCTTGAGCAGTTCTCAGGGCAGGCTGAGTGAGAAAGGCAGTGTGACTTGCTTCCCTTAGGAATTCCTTCCTTGGTTAGATTCGTTCAGAAGCATGTATTGGTTGGCTGGCTCTGCCATCCTGAGAGTGTGTGGGACACCACTCTAAGAGAAGGAGACATAGTGTAGGTCTAACCAGGGAAGAATTGTGTTAAATATACCCGAGGAGACCGTATGGTTTAAAAATATGGAGATAGAGCCGGGCAGTGGTGGCACACGCCTTTAATCCCAGCACTCGGGAGGCAGAGGCAGGTGGATCTCTGTGAGTTCAAGGCCAGCCTGATCTACAAGAGTGAGTTCCAGGACAGCCTCCAAAAGCCACAGAGAAACCCTGTCTTGAAAAATTAAAAAAAACAATGGAGATGGCCTTGAGAACATATTGTACAGTGAAGCTAGTGAGGAGACTATGCACATGCTTAATGATTTGGATGGAATATGAGCAAATAATAGAAGGAAGGACCATCACATGAACGGGGTGCCAAGTGAGGAAGTCGGGAGATCTATGGAAAGAATGGACCAAAACAGGCCTGAAGGAATGTTCAACCACACAGCTGTAATATAAACAATGCGCTAGCACTGGCACATCAGTTACAGATGAGGCCCTCCATCAGTATAAGAAGTTAATAATGGGGAAGCTGGAAAGGGGGGTTCAGAGGATGTGCGGAGGTTCTCCATGCTTCCTACTTAATGTTTTCTTCAACTGCGCCCCCCCCCAACGAAGATTATTTATTTTTTTAAAAATCGATAGGAAAATGTTGTGTTTAAACTGAGCAAAAAGCCATCATGTTAGAGCTTGGCCCATAGCTGAGTTGGAAGCAGAATAAAAGGAAGGAACTCTAAGAATCCACTGGAGAGAAAAGTGCTCTCCCTTAAAGTCAGGAGAGAAGATGTAACACTCTAGAATTTGCTCGGGGGGTCAAAGAAGGCATAAGATTAACAAATCTCCTTAGAGAGGAGACTGTAGCTGTGGCATGGAAAATGGCGATGCTTCCAGATTAGACAGGAACTAGACCTGGGGCAAAGACTGAATGGTAGATGCCAGAAGACTTGATTAACAAAAAGACTTGATTAACTAGCAGTGGCAGCAGCTACTGTGCCTGGCTGAGCTCTTCCTGCTTCCTGGCACTGAGCTAAGGAAGCTCTGTATGGGCATTATTTCATTTGCTCATGGTGTAACAAGCCATGACTGTAGGGCCCATGTTTGTTTCCACTTCAGGGATCAAGAAACCAAGACTCAGGGAGGTTAAGTCACTTGGTCTGGGACACTAAGTGCACAGCATCAGGGCCAGGATTTGGAATCAAGCCTATTACCATGGGCTGACATTTGACCACTGTGCATGATTCTCCAATACTCAGTTGCTCAACAATTTCTTGTAACTTTCAAACTTTGTAACTTTAAAATTCTTACTTAAGCACTATGATACTGTGTTTTTAATATTTTGTCTTTATGATTAATTTCTACCATATCTCTCTCTCTCTCTCTCTCTCTCTCTCTCTCTCTCTCTCTCTTCAAAAAGACTTGGGTTGTCTGGGGATATTTGTTTGACACATACAGGTGAAAATCTGAAACTGAACTGTGAGCTATGCTATCAGAGAACTTGAGTGAGAAAAGGCAGGGCAATAACTTCCTTCTTCCTCCAATAATACAAAAGAATCTACTACCCATAACTTATTCATAAAGAATATGCATAAATAAAATCCACACCATTATAATTCAGTTTCTAAAAGGGAACAGGAGTTCCTCCGAGAGCTGTCTGAAGGGGAGTGATGATCAACAGGTTTTCTGAGCATAGCTCCCTGTTCTGGATCAGGTACTGGTGAAGGAAGGGTGAAGCCAATTCAGTCCTTGTTAGGAAGGAGATCATGACTACGTAAACGGATAGCTGTGCCACATGTGAGAAACAAATCATACACTCTGCTTAAGAGTCATATCCCATCCAGATTTCCCCAGAGAGTTGCGAGGCCGGGGTAACACGTCCTCTAGAACACACTGTAATGCCCAATCTCAGTGTCTGTGTTTACTCACTGTGTGAAGATGGTTCATTGAGGAAATCAAAGCTGCATGTGAGAACTAACTCACACATTCTCTTAGCATCACACGAGGCTAACAGCACATTCTTGGCTGCCTCTGGTCTTGGATAGACATGGACAAGGAAGGTGCTCAATTACTGATGGATTCAACCTCAAGTAATTTTGGCTCCCGAGTCATTGTTTTGGGCCAGATATGATGATGACAGGCTGGGCCCTCGGGATGCTAGAAGACTTGGCTTATCCATTATAGAATTCCCCAAACTGCTTGAGATTGGTTTATTCATTATGCCTTCCAGAGAAGCTCAGATGCACTCCCATAAGCCTTTGGTGTCCCAAAGACATTGTACCTCATGGGTTGCATAGAATATATGCAACCTTCCCTTTCTAATTTGCAGCAACCATCTCCTGGGGAGCCACACTCTGTAATCTATCACTATGTTCCTAGCTGATCGTCATGTGGATGTGAAAACAAGATGCCAATAGTTGTATATATTGTGATCAGTTTCCTTCCAAGTTCTCATCAATAACTCACAAGTATGATCTCAACTGAGATAACTCATTGGCTTATTTATTTGGCAAGGATTAGGTGATTACTATGTGCTTAGGTACATCTAGGTACTGGGGATATAACAATGAGTAAATGAGTCATCTAGAATTTATGTGTGTGTGTATGTGTGTGTGTGTGTGTGTGTGTGTGTGTGTGAGAGAGAGAGAGAGAGAGAGAGAGAGAGAGAGAGAGAGAGAGAGAGAGAGAGTCAGAAAGACAGAGAGAAATAATAAACAAATAATGATGCTAGGTTTCTATTCTCCAAAGGGGATACATGCCAAGATCTCCACAGTGAGACACCTAAAATAATGGATAGCATCAATTCTTGCATATACTGTGTTTTTCCTATACAAACACACTTGTGATAAAAGTTTAATTTATAAGTCATAAGACAGTAACAATAGTAATACTGAAATACAACAACATATTATAAGAAATATGAGAAAAGTCAAATGAATGTGGTTTCTTCCTCCTCTTCCTCCTCTCTCTCCCTTTTTTTATACTGTACTTAACTTTTTTGGGGATATCTGATTGCTATCACCTCTACTGCTGTATGTTGGGGACCTTATTGAATAAAGTCAGAGCTTCTTGCCTCCAGCACTGCAGTACTGTGACAACTTGATCTGATGACTGAGACGAATGGACAGGTAGTGAGGACATGACAGCATAGGCACAGTGCGCAAAGGGATAGTCCATGTCCCGGGTGGGATAGAGAAGATGATATGAGCCTTTAACACACTACCCAAGCCAGTGTGCAACTTCAAACTTATGAGTATTTATTTCTGGAATTTTCCACTTATTATTTTTGGTCTGTGGTTGATTCAGATAATGAAATTCACAGAAAGCAAAACTGTAGACAAAGGGGCACTATTGTAAGTAAATAAGTGTACAGATAATATAGTAAGTGGTTATGCATGCTGAAGAAAATTAAGGGCAAGGGGATAAGAGGATTTCTATGGGCCAGGAATTGCAATTTTCTTTCTAAAAATTGTTACTTATTTTTCTTTGTGTGTGAGTGTGGAGTGGTGTGTGTGTGTGTGTGTGTGTGTGTGTGTGTGTGTGTGTGTGTGATCAGTTTGTGTGAGTGCAGGGGTGACCATACCTTAGTGTGCATGTGGAGGTTAAAGGACAAGTTTTGTGAGCTGGGTGTCACATTACACGTTGTAGAGGTAGGGTCTTTCTTGCTTTCTTGGTTCTACTCTTGTCCTGTATATGATGTGAATTGAACCGTGAGCTTCCACTTGAGGTTCCTGTCTCTGTCTTGAAGCTTGCCATTTGAGTTTTGGAAGTACAGTTGCATCATCACATCCAGCTTTGTCATGGAGTTTGAGGGTCAGGTTGTCAGGTCTGCAGGTTTAGCACTTCCACCCACTGTGCCATCTCATTGGCCTAAGGTTTTTGATAGTGTCTACTATGGATGACTGAGTGAGCAAGGTGGCTATCGGCGGAAAAATGTTTAAGGCAGCAGGAAGAGTGTAAAGTCTCTGAGGCGAAGCATGCTCACCAAGGGTGCTCACATGGTCACAGAGCTTCCAGGAGGGTACTGTGAAGGGACACATTGATGGAGAAGACAATGGTGAGGCAAGAGGTGAAGGGGTGATACAAGGCTAGACTGGCCTTGGCGTTTCCTTTGAAAGAGATGCAAGATGGATCAAATGAGACAATCACACAACCCTAAGGCCTGGGCATGTGGGAGATATGATCTCATGAGGACCAGTCCGGCTGCTTTACTGAGGGAAGACTCCAGGGTGATAAGGGCCAAAGTCAGAGGACAATGAAAGGTGACTTAACAGCTTGGATGCAGGAGATGGTGGCTAGGATAAAGGCAGTAGCAGTGGAAGAGTGATGAAAGCAGTGCCAGAGAGATTTTACGAGAGACAGGAGGTTGAGAGATTAAAGAGCAAGAGGGAAGGGTGGAATCGCCTTTAACCTGGATAGAGGGAGGATACCAGAATACATTTAGGGCATTAAAGTGTGTGTCTGTTAGATATACAAGTGGAGCTGGCTATTTTATACAAGCCTGGAGTTCAAGGGGCAGGTCTGAGCTAAAGATGAATTAGGCCTTGACAGAGATAAATATTCACTGCCACAGACTTAGAATCAGCAAGGTAGTGGGTACAAACAGAGGAAGGATCATAGCATTGTTCAGAGGCTCTGCCTTCCCTCCAGGATGTGGGAGACCAACTGGGGACACAGAATAGTTTTGCTACCAACCTGAAAGGGTGGATAGTTCAGTCTAGAATGCCAGAACTGACATTAGACATCATTTCAAGTAGAGCTATGCTATTTGAGGATAAAATTAAAGCCAAGAGAAGTGAATTGCAGATGAATTTTTTTGGTGACTCCTAGATATAGAGAGGTGTGTGTGTATGTGTGTGTGGTGTGTGTGTATGTGTGTGTGTGTGGTGTGTCTCTCTGTGTGTGGTGTGTGTCTGTGTGTAGTATGTGAATGGTGTGTGTGTGTGTGTGTGTGTGTGTGTGTGTGTGTGTGTGTGTGTGTGTATGTGTGTGTGTGTGTTTGTCTGTCTGTCTATGATAGAGATACTATTCATATGTTGACTGGGATCCCTCATTGATTAAAGGATTCTGCATATTCTCAGCTGGGAATCCCTCCAGAGCCATAACATCTGAAAATAGGGATTACTAAGTTTTATAATTTATTTTTCTCCCCTTTCTTTTTTCCTCAGAGGTGTTGTACTGTTAGAGTCTATGGAGAGTCCTTCTTTAGGGATCAGAATTTAAATCTTGAGTTTCATAGGTGGGATGGTTACATTTTCTATGTTGCCTTTCTCCAGGGGGTTTGCACATTCTATAACAGAATAAACAGTTTTTCAGTGGAGCAAGACAGTGGTAGATTTGTAAAAAGCAAACAGACCATTGCATTTCCTGAAATTTAAGCATGTAAAGCCCTAGCTCCCCTTCTCTTTTTAATGACTGCAACCTCCAGGACAGGGTCATCCACATGTAGTGTAAGTCTTCCCATCTCAGTTAGTCTACCCTAGAAATGTCCTCACAGATACTGCCAGGAGTGTGTCCCCTGGATAATTAGATCTTGCTAAATTGAGAATCCATATTAACCATTATAGAAATGTATGCAATCTTTACTTTTTCTTCCTTGGAGTTACACTCAGGACCTCAAACAACAGATCTGAAAATTATTTTGTGGCACTTAGCTAAGGAAAGAAGGTTGAATTTATTAAGGTACAGTCCTTTGAGCTCTACTCCTTAGCAGATCTATATTTATATGCTAGAGGCATGTTTGCATCCTTTGAGATAACAGACAATGGCCAGTAAGATCAGAGCTCCCTCATTCTTAGACAGAGACCTGCTGAGAAATTTGTTGTGTGACACAGAGACCGTTTTTTGCTACTGTCAAATAAAATATAACTATATACAAATTTCCCTTGACCTGTTGATGAAATGTATCTGCTAACCCATTTCCTTGCTTGAGAGTCATAGCTAGCCCATAAGTTTGTTTCTTACCATTTGTTGTAGTAAACTACAGATGGCCAATAAGTGTCCAAACAGTATCAAGTGACATGGATGAGATACAAGCAGTGTTAGAACTGAATGAAAGAAGAGCTGACTGTGGGCTAAAATGATCTGAGAGCCCAAGAACATTGTGTCTTAACTAGGGCTGCAAAGACGGTGGAGTCATTTTGTTTTCCACCAAGAGTTAGAAACCTGTAAGACATTTAAAGAATGCCATTCACATCCTAGCTATCAATTTACCCTGAAAAAAAGAGTATTAGCAAGAAAATGAATTATAAAACATTTCTTTCAACTAATCAGCTATCCCATTTAGATGACTCTTTCAGTAGAAAATATTTGGATTCTATTTTTAACAGCGCTGTAAAAGTGTGAGCCATTAACTTAGCTCTGCCTTTCACTGATGAGGTTTCAGAGGAGAACTGTTCTTGACTTACAGTTTTATGTGACTTTAGTTCAAGAATAAACAAGGGCTTTTGATGTTTTTTTTTTTCTGGCCTCTTTAGAATTTCTTAGCCCAGAGAAATTTCATGAGAAATTTATTTGCCTAGTTTTATCAAACAATTGTAAAACAAAAAATATATGACTATAGAAAGGTTCCCGAACTCAGTAAAATGGTCAAGCTGATGGGTTCATTGCTGTAACACTGGAGTGAAATATGCACAGATGGCTGTGACACGAAGTGAATTTTGTCCTCTTGAGAGCTCACAGATGTTTTTCAAGTTTATGGAGGGTTCAAACATTCTGTTACATTTTATTTAAATTTCTCTCATTTGTTTTCCTAAGTGTGCATGTTCATGTGTTTGTCATTGTTGTTATTGTCAGTGCTAAAATCACAGCATCTCCCTTTGCCAGCATTGTTGGAGTCCTCAGCTCGGTGTCTTTGAGGTCACTGCAAAGTCTCAGTGCAAGTTTGCAATGTCACTGCACTAAACACTGCAACAAAGAGGCAGGAATAGTCAGAAAGGATAGAAAGTCCAGTTTCAACTCCACATGACTAAAAGAAAAGCCACAGGAACAAAAGTTTTACATAGATTGGAACTATATTGACAGAGTGAGATATATCATGAAAACAATGTCAAATGAAGGCTCATGTGGACTTTGCTGGTATCAGATATAACGCACTTCAATTTTCTAGTACTCTATAAGCAAATAATATGTTGATTAATAAACATTTCTACAAGCAAGAACAAGAAGACATCAGTAGAACATAGATTATTTAACTTATGAACAACAAATGAATCGGTCTCTGTGATAACACTTTAAATAATATTCCAGCTACACTTTTACTATTGGCACAATGAGAGTTGTGTTGGAACAGTTTATTACTTACTTATGTGTAAGCATGAGTTTTCTGGCCCAGCAGGTCCCATGGCCCTTGAGCCTCAAATGAACACTCAGATGCTATATTAGTTATAAATCTGTTGGCCGCTGACTAGGGCTTCTTATTGTCTAGCTCTGTCTTAATTATTAACCCATTTCTATTAATATATGTATTTCCACGTGGTCTTATCTTACTGGAGAACACCTCACTCACATCCTCTCTTCCCTGGGTTCACATGATGACTCTGCCTCTGCCTACTCCTCCCAGAATTCTCTCCATCACCTAGACCCACCTATCTTGCTGCCCTATTGGCCAACATTGTTTTATTCATCAACCAATAAGATAAACATATATAGAAGGACATCCCCCATCACTCATGAGTTAGCATTGCTGCCAACAGTATAAGAGAAACCCAACTAATAGTTTTATAATTTCTAGTGTTAAAAAAGAAAATATACTGACAATTATAAGCAACCAACTTTTCATGTACTTGGCTATGTGAAGATTAAAAACTCTGAAATGTATTATTTGTAGAGAAACATTTCAAACAGCAGGAAAAATCATCTTCCTATATTGTATATCTTAAAATATAAAAGCACATTATCAATTTCTTTAAAAATTTTTGTTATTGTTTTAATTTTTATTTTATGTGCACTGATGTTTTGTCTGCATTCAAGTCTGTATAAGGGTGTTGGATCCCCTGAGACTATAGTTACAGGCAGTTGTGAGCTGCCACGTGGGTGCTAGGAATTGAACCTGAGTCCTCTGGAAGAGCAGCCAGGGCTCTTACCTGCTGAGCCATCTTGAGGATCACTTCTCTAATTTTTTAAGTATAAAATGTAAGAATTTTCAACACTGAGTTGCAGCAGCTTTCTTAAACAAAACACCAGGGCACTCAGTTAAATGAAGTGTACTTGGGCCCTATTCAAATATCATATAAGTCATTTAAAAGTTCATTTTGTTGAAAGAGTATATTTTATGTTTTATAGTTAGTCTAAAATAAATTAAACATTTTATGTTACTTGTTAAATAGAAGAGATGGATGATTTAATAGAGTATAAATATTAAAGATTACAATAAAATAATCTAATATGTAAAAATTTTGCAATATACTGATATAACATTTAATTTATATGTGTAATAAAGGGTTTGGCTACATTTCATCACTAGTTACTGGGAGTCAAACTTTAAATTCCAGTAATTTCCCAAGTGATGGACATGTCTGCTGTTATTCTTCCTACAGACTCCTGTGGCCACAAGTGGCTGTGTGTGCTAATGAGATAACTTAGAATTGGGTTGGCTGTGTATGCTAATGAGATAACTTAGAATTGGGGTTGGCTGTGTATGCTAGTGAGATAACAGAATTGGGTTTGCCTGTGTATGCTAATGAGATAACTTAGAATGTATGTTAATGAAGTAATTTAGGATGGTGGCTGGCCACACCAAAGAAACCAACCACATGATTAGAGAGTTGGACTTTGAGCCACCTGATACTAGCCCAACATCCATCTCATTCCTGTCCTTAGGAGTGAGAGGGCTAGATATTAAGTCACATGGACAATAATTCAATTAATCATGCTTATGCAATGAAACCTCAATAAAAACCCTGGACACTGAAGTGAGCCTGAGATTCCCTGGTTGACAATACTCTTCAAATGTCACTCCTCAGTGCCAAGAGGCTAACGTATGTATCCCCAAGGATGCCAGAAGCCTCATATGGGGAAACTTTCCAGACTTAGCTCTATGCATTTCTTCTTCTGACTGGCTTGAATTTGTCTTCTTTGCTATAATAAAACTCTAACTATAGTAATTCCTAAAGTATGTGAATCATTCAGAGAAGAAGACAGTGTTTTTGAAAGCCAAAATATGATTGCTAAACCCAAAATTTAATTGAAGCAATAGGTAAAAGAATGAACTCAACTCAAAACTAAAGAAGTGGTTCAAGGGTGATGATGAGATGAGGTAGGAATAATTTTATTCATTTTTACATTGTCTGAATTTTTATAAAATTAAGCATTAATTGAACAAAAACAGAGAAAACTAGAAAATTATTTCAGACATGGTTATTCTACTTTTGTTAATTTTTTTATTAATTAATCAGTCAATTTTTTTCCCAGCCCAATCACAGTTTACCCTCCCTCCCTCCTCTCCTCCTTCCTTGTGGTATGATTGTGCATCCTTTGGGTATATGCCCAACAGTGGTGTAGCTGAGTTTTGAGGTAGATGAATTCCCAATTTTCTGAGAAACTCCCATATTGATTTCCAAAGTGGCTGTACAAGTTTGCACTCCCACCAGCAATGGAGGAGTGTTCCCCTTTGGAGAGATGACTCAGGGGTTAAGAGCAACAGTTGTGGTGACAAATATCTGCAGTCTTAGCACTTATGAGACTAAGGCAGGGGATTGAAAGTTCAGGGACAACTTAGGCTATATAGCAAGACTGTATTAAAAAAAAACCAACCAATCAAAGGAAAAATAAATACCCAAATTCTCAAGGACAAAAAACTCAGTGATGTAATAAAGTTACTAAACTAAAAAAATAAACTGTATTTAAATGTATTCAAACTAGAAACTACTATCAAATGTTTACTGTGATTATCTCTGAACAATATGATACTGGTTTTTACTCTTGTATTCTTTCAACTCTTTATGTTTAAGAACTAGGAGAAAAAGGGGAAAGAAATCTTAGAAGAAAGATTTTCTTGTCTTCTAGAACAGAAGATATGTTTACTATTACATAGTTCTTAATTAAAAAAAAACTCAGAAACAAATCTTATGTATTTCAACTAACTGCAATGTCAGTAAAAATTTTGTTTAGTCATGTTGGGTGACACACAGAATCTCTTGACATATATAAATACAGCCATCTACATCTATACATGTGTTTTCCAGCCTAAATGTATTGGAAAGTCTTAAACCTTTCTCTATTAGTGAGTATTGAAACCTCTATTTGGCATGTTACAAAGTATGAATACTATAGCATTTCTGCAAAAGTATCTTATGTTTTAATAGTCTTTGTAAGAGTTGAATTGATTGGTGGTTTCTTATATTTTTGTCTCCAGGAATCAAAGGAGATTATTATCTATTAATTAAAAAGGTGGTTTATTTATCCTTCTTTAGGAATTGCTATTTGATATTTGAATTGTTCTTGCCACCTGTAGGCATATTACTTTCTCCTTCAAAGTTATCCAATTAGAATCATTTCCTACTTCATAGGCACTATGTGGTTATATTCCTCTTCATGATGAAAGGATATTTAGTGAAAGGAACTCAAGGGAGGAAGTACTTTGGCTTATAGTTTTAGGAAACACAGTCTATCATGGCAGTGATAGCACCATATTTATACTTGCTTGGTGTTCGTGGGAGCTCATGGATTATTCACATCATGGTCAACCAGCAAGTTGTGGGCTTGGGCCAAAAGCTGGCTGAGCCATGATCTTCAAAGGCCTGCCCTCAATTGACTATCTCCTACCCCAAAGGTTCTATAACTTCCCTATATAATACCACCAGTTGGGAACCAAGTGTTAAATAAACACTTCTGTGGCAGACATTAGATTGAAACTGTAACTGGAGCCCTCCTCTATCATCCTTCTATGTGACTGATGAAGCATTGTAGCAATTTTGAGAAGTCAGAACATTGCTTTACTTGGGATCTTTTTAATATGAGGATTCTGGATCTCTGAGCACTCTTTGGGGGGGGGCAGGGGGAGTTTGCACTTTTCTTTCTTTTTAAAAAACAATTTTTACTTTTTAAAGATTATATCATGTCTCCCTTTCTTTTTTCCCTCCTATCCCTCCCATGCATTCTTCTGTCTCTCATTCAAATTCATGGACTTTTTTCTTTAATTGTTGTTATGTATGTATGTGCAATGCACACACATACACACATGCACAAATGAATGGACACTAACATTCCTAAATCTAGACATACAACTTGCTCAGTCTGTATAATGTTACTTGTATGTGTATGGTTTTGGAGCTGACCACTTGGTATCCGGAACCCAATTGGTGTGATAATGGGTGTGATATTCCATGGGAGAAGACTGTTTCTACCACTCTCAGCATTCCTTAGTTGCCTGTAGTTCTTTGTGTATGGTTGAGGCCTTGTGGGCATTCCCTCTTAGAATGTCTATTGATACATTTTTCAGCTCTTTTTTAAAATTTTTTAAAGATTTTTTTTTTATTTATTATGTATACAACATTCTGCTTCCATGTATATCTGCCCATCAGAAGAGGGCACCAGATCTCATAATGGATAGTTGTGAGCCACCATGTGGTTGCTGGGAATTGAACTCAGGACCTCTGGAAGAGCAGTCAATGCTCTTAACCTCTGAGCCATCTCTCCAGCCCTTTTCAGCTCTTTTTTAATGTTGATTTTTGAAGAAGACTTTATTTTTATTATTTTTAATTATGTGTAAGTGTGTGTGTGTGTGTGTGTGTGTGTGTGTGTGTGTGTGTGTGTGTGTACTGGTGCACATGCCTGCATAGGCATGCACAGAGGCTAGAGGTCCATGCTGTGTACCTTCCTCTATAACTCAATATCTTATTTTTGAGAAAGAACCATACCCTGAATCTGTGATTCACTGATAGGATAGACTGGATGGTCACAAAGTCCCAAGGAACCTTCTGTCTCTGCCCCCAGATTTGGGTTTGCCAGTGTGTATGTCACCCCACATTTTCACATGTATGCACTGAATCCAAACTCAGATCCTCATGTTTGCACAGCAAGCTTTTTTTCCCACTGAACCTGGTTCCCTGAGCCTCAGCTAATTCATCCGTGCAGAGTGGAGACTAGTAAGAACTAAAGTGAGTGATATCTTTAAAGAAAAAAAAGACAAAAAGAAAACCCAGATTAGAGCTTATATTATGATGTATATTATGCTGTCACTGTTCCATTGCAGCGTTAGTGTTTGGCCTCCCAGTTGACTGAATTAAAAGTTAGAGGTTGAGAAATCAGCTGAAGTAGTGTGGTTTTGTGACTGACTGCAGTGACCACGAGCCTGTTTTTTAATCTCTCTCTCTCTCTCTCTCTCTCTCTCTCTCTCTCTCTCTCTCTCTGTGTGTGTGTGTGTGTGTGTGTGTGTGTGTGTGTGTGTGTGTGTGTGTGTGTGTGTGTGTGTGCATGCACACTAAAGGAGATTACTAAGGTTTCTCCTAATTGCTAATGGAATTTTGGGCAAAAATCTTACTTGGACTTTGTGAGAAGGATTTTGTCTCTGTCAGGGCTGAGATGAGGTCAGAATGAGGAACATTTCCTCTGTGTCTGTGTCCAGTGCTGGCACTATTGCCATAGGATGCTTGGGTGTGTTTGCACACCTTCAGGGAACAAGATTTAACTATACTTTTTGTTTTTCTTGGAGCCTAAGGGTCTTGTGGGAAAAAGATGTGAATGCTATCTTTTTTTTTTTTTTTTTGATGTGTATTGTACTTTCTGGGGGGTCTGAAGGAAACCAGAATGAGCAAAATCTGATGTGTATTGTACTTTCTGGGGGGTCTGAAGGAAACCAGAATGAGCAAAATCTGATTTAAAAAATCATTTTGTGTGAAGAATTTTGGCATGTTGAGCCTTGTTGAGCAGATGAGTGTATATTAGAATTCAGATATGATGTGATTCTGTCCTTTTTATCATAGACAAGACTTTGCTCTCCAAGTCTCCTTATGCCAAGACAAAACTTTCTTTCTAAGCGCCTGGTCCCTGATACCCTCCAACTCCATCTATTCCCAAGTGAAGGGAGCTGTGTCACAGAGGTGAGAACCAGAGGCACTCACTGGCTAGCCTCTGCTGCAGGGTAAGAACTAGGAAGAAAAGGGGCAGATGTTTTGCCAATAGCCAGTGTTTGTGTGGAGTGAGAGTAAACTGAGTGATTTGGGTGACTTCAAGGCTTGGGGGAATAATGACTTGTGGGTGATGAAGACAAAGTGTTCAGCAGGGCAGGACAGTAGAGAGCAAGTAGAGGCCATCATAATATATGTGACCTTTTGTGGGGAATCAATGAAGCCCTGAGTGAACTTGTAAGGAGTGGACAAAATGCTGAGGCAATGTGTGCTATTGACATAGGCACAGCCATGCTTCAGACCCAGCAAGAGTGGCAAAGTCTTTCCCTGGGTGAAGTTTGGAGGGATAGCAAAGTCTTCCTCTGGTCTGAGTGTGAATGTTGACAGTGTGTGATAAAACTAGCAACCACAGCCTCCTCCACCCCTATGACTGCAACCTAGGACTATCTCCATAACAGAGATCTTGTACTAAAATTAGCTACTGACCCCATTCCCCAACAACAAGCTGAGATCCTGGGTTGTCATGTAGTTGGCACTGCTCCATCCAAGTCAACACATTCCATCTGATCCCAGCTTATCTGTATGTTTGTCTGTCCTTTCTTCATACCCTGGTTCCCCCAGTCCTGTCAGCTCCCAGCCATGTAGATGTGGTAACTTCATGATTTATCTCTTTTTTTATGACATCTTAAGGAACTTAGTCCAAAGACCTACCATGTAGTAGACATTTGAATTACAGTCCTGGGAACTCTCTGGGCTGGTTAGGAAAGGATATTCTTAAAGAAGTCCGTAGAGATGAAGGCCATGGAGGTGTGCTGGTGGCTTTATATTGAAGATGAAGACAAGGGAACTTATTGTAGGGTTTTTTTCTGGCTTAGAACATACTAGTTGTCTTCAGTACTTAGAATCATGACTTGCCCTTTACTGTTTATCTTTTACATGGCAAATTATTGTGTACTACTATGTATATCTTACACTAAATGCTATGGAGACCATTGTCCCTCCCTTCACAACTAGTGGTCTATACAGCCTGCTGTCATGATTCATCTTGTCTATGAAGAAAACTGTTTCCACCACCTTTGGATATTTTTACACATACAACAAGGGTGGTAGACTGGAACATTTGAAAAATATTTGTTTGGGGAACTGTGATGGCTGATCTTGGATGTTAATTTGACTACATTTGGAATAAACTAAAACCCAAGCAATAGGGCATGACTGTTAAGAATTTTTCATGATTAGACCATTTGAAGTGGCATAAAATTTCTTATTTGGTATTTTATCTTATTTGTATGCGTGTTTGGCTGGTATGCATGCCCGGTGCCTGTGGAGGCCAGAAGAGGGCACTGGAGCCCCTGGAACTGGAGTTCCAGATGGTTGTGAGTCAGCATGTATGTGTTGGAAATCAACCCAGTGTCCCCTGGAAGAGTAGCTAGTTTTCTTAACTGCTGAGACATTCCTCCGGCCTCTTTGGTACATTCTCCTTTTATGCTTATTTATTCTTTCAACAAATACCAGGTCTACTGCATTCACAAAAATGTTTTTATTGTTTTGAGATTTGCTTCATCACTCAACAATACACTATGAATGATTTCCCATAGAAAGACATAGGGACATTCCTCAGCTGGGTCTTGCAAGTTGACTTGGCACTTTTTCTTTGGGGTGCTCTCTTTAATTAAAACTTTGTAAAAATGGACAGATATTTCTGCCTCCCATCTCTAAATGTGCTTATTCTGAGAAGCTCATTTGTTAAAAATTATGAACAGAAGGTTTAAAAGTGGAGAAATCGTTCTTTCCATTTAAAAACCACAGAAAAATGCGCTGAATGTATATTAGATATTATCATCTGCTTCACAGATTCCTTTGGCTGGTCTCCATTTGAATTGTTTTGCTCTGTGCCATGAGTCTGAGTGAAGCTGTTGGCTAGCCTTCCCTCAGAAGATGTGGCCGGAGAAAGCAGAGAGGCAGTGGAATGTGGCCATGGCGGACAAAGAAATAGTTGAGATAAGTGACACTGTTTCCTGATTCAGGGACTGAAGTTCATGGGATATTGGTCATATTCTAGTTAGGAATCAGAGAGAGGATATTTTCTTTGGAAATTAATTTGTCTTTTTCTTCAGACCAAACAGAACTGAAAGGGCTCAGTGCAGTTTTCTCTCCAGGAGGCCGGGCTTTCGGCCACATGTTAGTTAATAGGTGCCACACATGAGCATCAACAATGGTGACCAAACAAAGTTGAAAAATGCTCTATTTTAAGTTTTTAAAAGGTTTTATTTATTTATTTTTATTTTATGTGCATTGACATTTTGCCTGCATGCATGTCTGTGTGAGGGTGTCACATCCCCTGGAACTGGAATTTTAGACAGTTGTGAGATAACATGTGGGTGCTGGGACTTGAACCCGGGGCTTCTGGAAGAGCAGCCATTGCTTTTTACTGCTTGGTCATCTCTCCAGCCCAAGAGAAATGCTGTATTGTAGAGCAGCACATTTTTGACCACAGGGCTCAAAAGGGCACTAGTATGTGCTAGGACTCTCCAAGAGAAGTAGTCGATTTCTCTTCTTCACATACTCTTTCAGTTTGGAGAAATCCCAGTCTTAGACATATAGTTCTCTACTGATAGTGAAGTCAGAGGAAAAAAAAAAACACAGTGGTTCACTCCATTGTTCTGCTTATGTACTCATATAATTGATTTCAGTCAATAGCTCCCTTCTGATTGGGAGCAGAGTGTGTGAGAAACCATTCTTACGGATTTTAGGTGACTAACTCTCAGCTGGCATGCTTCTCTTTGAATAGAGTTACTTCTGTCCTTTCCCTGCCAGCAAGGTTTGCAGCATAACAGGTGCTGGCTGACAGATGAGAAGTGTATTTATAAGGCTTGGTATCTTCCCCTTTGCACGTCACAACCCTTTCTCATTTATAGGCACTATCATCCTGGAAGGAGACCTATGAAGCCCTTCTAAAGCCAACTGAAGGCTCTCCAGCTGCCATCCACGCCCCACTCACCCTTCCTGGGCCGGTGATTGATTGCTATGGTCTGAGGGTTACTGAATGTCTTTAATGAGTCCAGTGCTCTGGGGCTGTGCTTGGAGCAATCTCTAACCACAACTATTCTTAGAGGGGGGAAAAATACCAGAAAACTAAGACCCTAGAAGAGTGAGCAACCCTAACAGGAGAACAGTGGGCGTTTAAATAAGAGGAGGCAGGCCAGCATTCCTGGTCATCTATAAATTAAAACAAACAAAGGAAAATCACATCCAACTGTAGTCAATTGCTCCTGTAAGAGAAGGAGTGTAATTCAAAGAGGTTTATGTGTTTTGGCAGCCAATCGAATATGTGTGGGAGTTTAAAAGCGTAGAATAACATGACCAGGAATGAGCTCCAGTACTTGGGCAGCTTAGGCTTCCTCACTTCATCCAGCTAATAATGCACGTTGAGCCAATTTTCTTTCTCCTTCCTTCTTCATTCTTATTTAATCCCTCTCATGACGGAGGCACCAAGGGTTGTTGAAAGATGGGCTGCACATGTTCAAGATAACATCTTATGTTATCACAATTAGGGGCCATGTTTGAAGCACAGCTGTACCTTGTATTCTGTCCACTTTTATATCAAGCCCATTTTCAAGCAGTGTAGGATTTATCCCCATTTTGAAGAGGAGGGACTGGAAAAGAAATACTGAAGATCTTATGCCTGAAATTGTAAAGCAAGCTAAGAGCTGAGCCAGGTAGGGACTCTGTTTTCCAATCAGGGGTCCTGTCCTTATCCAGAACTTTCTAGGTTGTTGCAATGGTTTCTTGGGCTTTCATACCTTCAATGAAAATGGACTAGTCACAATGTAGGTTGAACTTAAAAATATCACTGTGTATTTATGAGAAAACTCAAGTGATAATGTCTCAGTACTAAGGCTTGGGTTGGGATTGTGGAAACCCATTGATAACCATCCCACTGAGAATAAGCTGAACTTATTGACTCAGAGTTTGCTGTCACAAGGTCATCTCCTCTTGTGTGTGTTGTGGAATATTAGTTAAAGATGTGATACATTCTTTTATGCTGCAGAATAGTTGTTTAATGATGCAAAGATGTGTTGAATTCTTTTAGTTTGCATTTGCTTAACTCTATAAAGCTGTGTTACTTTGCCTGTCTAAACCACCTGAATATAAAGAGCTAATAAAGAGTTTAATGGTCAATAGCTAGTCAGGAGAAAGGATAGGTGGGGCTGTCAGGCCAGAGAGAATAAATTGGAAAAGAAATCAAGGCTGAGGAAGAAGGATGATTGATAAAAGGAGGAGAGAGGATGCCAGGGGCTAGCCACCCAGCAACACATCCAGTTACAGAGTAAAAAGTAAAGAAAGGCATATAGACTAGAGAAAGGTAAAAACCCAGGGGCAAAGCTAGATGGGATAATTAGTTAAGAAAAGCTGGCTAGAAATTTGCTAAGCTAAAGCAGGACATTCATAATGAAGAATAAGTTTCCATGTATTTATTTGGGAGCTGGGTAGAGGGACCCCTAAAGAGTAAAAATAACAACAACAACAACAACAAATCCCCCCAAACTACACTTATGTTTGACAGAAACATCCAAGTAGACAGAGGAGTGGAGAAGAGTTATGGGGGGAAGAGTAATGCATAGATATGCCCATATTGGAAGATGGAAACTGTATCTTTACACAGCAAAATGAAGGGAAAACCAAAATTATCTTATTATACTAGATCCTCAAAAAGACCTTAGTTACCATTTTTAAATAATTTCAAGTTATGCTAAATTGTCACTAAAGTTATGATATTTAAAAGTCTTCCTCCGGGGAAGTGTTGGCTTAAAAAAACTTCTAAATGTGCAAAGTTGCTTAATTCAAATAAGTGTGTAGTCTTTGATCTGGTCCATCAAATAAATTTATTAAAACAATTAGATGAAGTTAGAAAAATATGCATTATAGTGTTTTCCCAACTATTTGTCATGGTGAAAAAAATGTACACCACAAGAAAGCAATCATATTACGATATATTTAAACACGATCATGTCATGTAATGTTAAAAATGATAACATATGTTGATCCAGAAAGACATCCATGGAATGCTGTGAAATTTCAAAGTAAAGGAGTGTTCAAACTATGTGCGTGTTCCAACTTTGGTGTTTGTACATAAAAATGTCCTCATATACAAACATCTGGAAGCCCACACAGCAAAAGCTAACTGTGGTTTATGTAGGCCATTTGATTATAGCCTTATCTTTTCTTTCAAAATTTGTCTCATTTCTGAGGCTTTCTTTTGCATCCAGAAAATAGCAATGTGCTTTAAAAGTTTATTTTGTACAAGGAAGTGGAATGTGATAAAACAAGGATGCTTATCTTGTATACTTGAGGCCCCTGTGGCCTTGAGTTTGATCCCCAGAGTCACAGACAAAGCAAAGCAAAGCAAAGCAAAGCAAAGCAAAGCAAAATGAGTTATTATGGATTTTTTTGGAGTGAAAAATTATAGTTACTCTCTAATATGCATAAATACATTCATATCAATTATAGTGTATATAAAATTATATAACTCATAAATGTTTGTAACCTTGTCTTTAAGGGTCCAGTAGCTAAATACACACATTTATTTGTATAAATATTTTATATGCATATCATTTTCTGATATTGTTAAGTTCCTGTTTTATAAGAAGACAGAGTAACTGTGTAATGGTATATTTTCCCCTTTAGAAACTATTGTCCTTTCCAGGTGGGAAAAATCACTGCCTTAGTCCTGGATCTAAAAACCCAAGCCTTGGAGGGTGGTTGCATAGCAATGGCTGTTAGTATAAATAACTAGTCTTGGTTCTCTGGGGGATGATATTGATTTGTACAATGAAATGCCACATTCAGATATTTTTTCTGGTTGCAGTGGAATAAAAGAGCTGCATGAGATAGGACCTTTTAGGAGCCTTGTAAGAAATGACCCAGTGGGATAAGTTGTGTTCAGTTTGTTCCTCTGGAAACAGTGCAGGACAGCTGTGAACAGTGAAATTCAACAATGTGAATTCCCTAGGAAATTAATCATGGTCTACCTTTTATAAGTTTTCACAGAATTCCTACGAGGCGTTAGGCATTGAAACAGTCAGTAGGGATAGAGTAAAGATAATATGTAGTTTCTACCATCTGAGGGCCTACACCCTAGCAGGCTAGAAAAACACAGACTAGTACCCATGCTAAGCTATGGAAGTGGTTGCCAAAGTGTTAGAAGACACAGAGAAAGGGCATCTAATGCCACCTGAGGATTGTTCATGAACTTTTCCTGGTCAGTAACTGTGTGCCTTGGCACCAGAGGTGCAAAGATGAATAAATGAGCTTTGGTTCTTGGCCACAAGGATTTTGGAGTCTAACAGTAGACACATATAAACAATTCAATCTAAATATAGCATTGTAAATGGTTGGTTCATGCAAGGGGGAAAATATGAGAGCACAGAGGAGACTGATGAGTGATGCATTTCATCTTTAATGCTTGGCCATTTGCAAAGCTCTTAAAACATTTCCTTGACTTTGCATGGTGGCACACAGTTTTAATTCTAGCACTGGGGAGGCAGAGAGAAGTAGACACCTCTAAGTTTGATACTGCTCTACATAGGGAGTTCAAGGCAAGCTCCTTGGTGAGTCAAGACAAACAAACCAACAAACCAACAAACACCCCGAACAACAACAACAAAACCAAACACATATGTTGCCTTATTTGGTATTTGTAAAGAGGTAGGGTTTATCATCTTTTCATTGATGAAGACACTGAGGATTGGGGGCATTGCACTTTGTTTTGGTGTGTGAATCTTCTTGGACTGTTGTAAAAAATATGCTAGACTGGTGGCTTAAACAGTAGATATTTGTTTCCCCAAGTTCTGGATGCCTGAAGTTCCACATTAAACTCCTGAAGGATTGGTTCCTGGTAGAGGCCTCCTTCCCATTTCATATGGCTGCCTTCCTTCTATCCTCGAATGGCCAGGGTAGTAGTCTAGAGGTGAGCTTGAAGAACATTACTTTTATCTTATGCTCTTATTTAACCTTAATTACCCTTGCAAATCCACTCAATACTCTTTAAACCAGAATGATATTTCCTATTTGCATAGGCTACCCTAGATCTATCCTATAAATTAGGAGGTATACTAGCCTTAATATTATCTATTTTAATTCTAGCTATCCTACCTCTTCTACAGACATCAAAACACCATGCCATAATCTTCAGCCCATTTACACAAACAATATATTGAATTCTAGTAGCTGACCTGCTCCTACTAACCTGAATTGGGGGGCAACCAGTAGAGTACCCATTTATTATCATTGGCCAACTAGCCCCAATCACTTACTTCTCTATTATTGCTATTTTCATATCAATTGCAAGCATAATTGAAGAGAGAATTCTAAAATTTACCTAAGTGTCCTCATAGTATAAAAATTACTTTGGTCTTGTAAACCAAAAATAAAAGACATCAAGAAGGAAGGTTTATTCCCCATCATCACCAGCCAAATCTGAAATTATAATTAAACTACTTCTTGTATATAAACTTATCTAGTCCATAATTATATGTATATTGTACATTAAATTATTTCCCCTAGTATAAAAGCATGTATTACCTAATTAATGAATGAAGACACTGTGATAGATCAATGTAACAATGTGGAGAATGCAACAGCTGTGATGTTTGGCTCTCTGGTTACTCTGTTCCATTTGCCTTTAGTACTCTGAAATTCGTGTTCCCACAATGCTCTTCGTGGACTTGTGGTCAATCCATCAGTGCTTTTTAGGACTTGCTGCTTGGAATCTCCAGTTTTAAGGACCAGATAGGAAAGGTGGAGATAGTACAGTCCTGTGGAGATTGGGGCTGGGATGTTTGGTGAATAGCATGGTTTGTATTAAAAGTAGGGTACCTGGGCAAATTCCTATTACCTGGACAATAAGGAGACCTAACCTAAAGGACTCTTTAAAGGGGTAGGGCCGGGGAGGCAGAGCCATGACAGCAGTGAGGACCCCGGGCTGGGAGGCAGCAGCTGCTTTTCCAGAGTGGGCCTTCTGCTTCCCACAATCTCCTTTTAGGAGAGCAAGTGCTTCCTCTGGCTTTGGATGTTTACTTCCTTCCTGGTGTGTCCCAGCCTCATGCCATTTAACCGGGGCAAGGATGAATCTCTGATACATTCTCTATCTCATTTTCAAGGGTAATGGGGAACCACTGTGACTTGTCAGTTTTTTGGCCATCTCACCAATTTTATCCTCTTAGGATCTGTGGGTGAACAGGTACCACGACCACACAGATGGAAACCAGAGAGTACATTTGGCTCGTAGGCTGAAAGGCGTCAAGCAGAAGTAGCAGGAGGCTCTGGTCAAAGAAAGGCCAGATTTGGTATAAGAAGTTGAGTAGAAATGTAGAAATGTGTTTGAGAGCTTGCTGTTTTATGCAGACAGAATCCATTAACTTATTCATTGAACTTTTTTTTTTTTTTTTTGAGACAGGGCTTCTCTGTGTAGCTTTGGAGCCTGTCCTGGAACTTGCTCTATAGACTAGACTGGCCTTGAATTCACAGAGATCTGCCTGCCTCTGCCTCCCGAGTGCGTCACCACCACCTGACTCACTGAACAATTTTTTTTTACAGAGGGGCCACTGCAGGCCAGGTTCTTTGCCAGGTGTGTGGTGGATTAGAGCTAGTGCTGGCCATAAGGCAGGGGCTGGTCATTGTACCAAAGAGAAAAGGCCACCCATCTGGAGCTTGGCCTTGGCGAATGACTCTTTGGAAAAGTGTCCATGGCAAGAATAGCATGACACTAGAAAAGACACAGCCAAAGCAGTTTTCTTTTCCTGATGAAACTGTCTATGGAAGAGATTGAAACAAGTTTGTTTTCTCCATTTAAAATTAAGCTGAGATCAGATCTGTCACACTGTTGGGAAGAAGGTTTATAAACTCCATCACGAGGTAATTATGCCAGATAAAACTATGCTTGGTGACTAGGAGGAGAGGAGACACAGCTTTTAGACTGGTGAATTCCACAATAGAGAAACTGGCTGTTCCGACACCCACAGATCTCTGTCCGTCTCTGTGCAGGGACATTCCATCAAGAAAAGCAGGCTGAAATCTCACATTCTGGGGATTTTTCAAATATTATTACTAAGGCATTTTTTCACTGTTTTGATTTAATTCAAGTGGGATTTTATTTAAGACTTAGAGGTCATGAGTTTTATATCCCCAGGCTTGATTTAAAATCTAGCCATGACAGATAGTAAACAGTCATCTCATTTTTTTTGTAACTGTAGTTCATGATATTGTGGTAAGAAACTAAAGTCGTGCCTGAGAAGAATGGAAAGTGCATGGTCTTTAGACTTGAACTAGGCCAAATAGTCCTGGTTCTGTCATTTATTCTGTTGGGATCCATCCCAAGACTCTCCTTGCCTTTTAAATGGGGCCAGTGGCCAGTGGCAAGTAGGGAATCAATTTTTGATGAATAGCTCTGTTTCTTTGTGTCATGCTGTGACATAGCCAATACAGTCTAAGGAAGTGGACTGAACACAAAAGTTCTCAGTTGCAGTTACACCCTGGAAAAGGAGACCTTATACTTTCTGTCATGGATGATAAATACCTAAGGCAGAGAAATAGCATGCCATAGGTGTGTGTAAATCTTGTTTGATTTTGTGCATTTGTGAATAGGTGGATGTAGGCTGACACTGTATTGCTTTATGTTGAAGAAAAATGAAACAAACAAACAATATCTACCCACAAAGCCTAAGCTCTGTGCCAGGGACTTTGTATGTGACATCTTGTTCTATCTGTTCAATAGCTTGCAGAGAAAAGTTAATGAATTGCTCCACAAATAATAGAGGAGTCAAATGTCATTCCAGAGTCATATCCAGTGGCAGAGTTGAGACTGCAAGCCAAGACCTGTTAATGAATTACAAATAATGGAGGCTGTTATATTAAGAATATTGCTGGTTGTTGTTGTACACACCTTTAATCCCAGCACTTGGGAGGCAGAGACAGATGGGTCTCTGTTATTTCAAGGCCAGCCTGGTCTATATTTTGAATTCCTGGTCAGCCAGAGCTATATAATAGAGGAGATCCTGCCTCAAGACAACAATAGCAGCAACAACAGAAACAACAACAGAATATTATTAATATTCTAGCACCAATCTGCTTGAAACTTGCTGAAGTAATGAATATTTGTGCATGCTTAACTGTCTTAGGGGGGGTTATAGGAATACTTCCTGAATAGCACCTTGAACCAAGAGAATAAGATAGGGAACATTAAAAACTCAGGGTACTTTGGATCAGTCTCATGTACAACATGATTTTTATAGTCATAATTTGAATGCTTGCCTTATACTTTACCAAATGGACAGATAATTGTTTCATTAATTGGGTTTGTCTTTGTTGGACATTTTGGTTGGGCACAATTTTCCTTATCATCTTTGGAATAGTTTCCTGGACATTGGTTTGGTTTTACATTTTATTTTTGGGTTGATATGCTGCATTTTGTTCTAATGATAGGTAACGGCTTGAAGATTTATCATGGCTTTAGAGTTTATCTGTAGTAAATACATGGAGAAAAACCCAGGATGTGCCTTCACAGAATGGTAAAACTTCATGCTAACTTTTTCTAATTAGCTTCATGATTTCAACACCTGACTGATAATGTTCCTGTGAAGTTACTTCCTGTGAAGTACAGGAAGTTGGATTCTTTTCAGGTCTGCTTTCATCTTATCTTCAATGATTTGATTCTTTTACAAGTATGGGTCTGTAGCTGGCCCTATTTTTTCTTCATTTATATGCATTTATTCAGGTCAAAATGGTTAGAGTGATGGCATGCAAAGAAGTTCAGGCCTCTTGGCTGGAAGTCAGTGGCCTGTGTAAACATCCTCGTGTTGGAGATTTGGAGATGAGAGAAGTTTCAAGACCTGTCCCCTTAAAAAAAATGTTAGGAGATTACTGAATTCCCAAAAGGGATAGTGCTTAGAAAGTGAAGGCTTTCATGGTGAAAACCAAAACCAAAACCATGTAGTGATCATTGCATTCACACTCTAAATATCTGGCTCTTCCAGGATTAGGTCAATAATATTAAAGGTCATGGTTTTGCTGAAGGGAAAACTTACCAGGGCCAGTGAGGTAAATGGAAAAATACTACTGAAAGCCCCAGTGACACCAAACTCAAGGGGCCCACAGAGACACAACAGAAAAGAGCCCCAGCCCTCTTTACTCGAGTACTTTCCAGAAAAGACCCAGTCAGTCTTTAAATAGTGTCCAGGGTCAAAGGGAACTGAGAAAGTCAAACCTCTGGGATGCCTCTTAGTTCTGGTTTCCTGTTTGATTCTTATCTCTCCTGCTAAGCAGTAGGATCTGGCCAGAGTGGGACTGAAGACAAACGAATGAACTTTCAGGAAGTTAGAGGGAGAAGCAAGGACAAGCCTCTGCCTCTCTGCTAATGCTCTGCTTGGATTTGTGGGTGTGAGGGCACTAGGAGGCTGAAGCAGGAATCTTGGCCTGGGGATCAGTTTCAGGGAGGTTTGTGTAGAAGTATTTAATTTTGGAAGATAATACTAGCTCAATTATTTCCTATGGAAACTGGAAAATAAACACCCACTTTAAACTAAACACAGGCACACACTTAGTTTTTATTTGCACTCTTTTCCTGACTAGTGAATTAGAAAGGTGTGTGTGTGTGTGTGTGTGTGTGTGTGTGTGTGTGTGTGTGTGTGTGTGTGTGTCCCTTGTGGTTGTGTTTTTTGGAAGCTTTTGATCAGGGGAAAGGCAGTTTGCCCATTTTCTGCCATGGAAGGGCTTATTCCTACCAGTGAGTAGGCCCCTCTGGAACTCAGCCTGCTGTGTCAACATGCCTAGGCAATAAGATTGATGTGTTTTGTGCTGGAACTGTTTTTTGGAGTCTGTTTGGGCCAGCGCCTGGTCTAGTGCTACCTCTTACATGACCCTCCACTGAGAAAGAGAGAAACACATTTCAGATGTACCTACAGCTTAGGTCAATATTGTTTACTGATATTCTTTTAGTAAATTTTTTTTCTCCAGTAGGCCCAGGAAGAGACTATGAAAAATGTATTTTACTCGTGGGTCTAACCATTACATTTTAGCACTCCTGTAAAGGAAATAGGCTGTCTTGATGAGGAATAATGCAATGCTACTTCTCTAGGGTAACAGGGAGCTGATGAACATGAACAGTGGCTTCAAAGTCAAAGGTGTGTGTGCTGAGTCCTCTCCACAGAGCAGTCAGACCACAGAGTGGACTGGCTCTCCATTTATTAAAAAGGAGATGGTGATAGCCCACTTCCTCTGTCTGTTGATTTTGGGGCCTGCATCAACTGTGGTATTGCATTGCTTAGGGTGTTACTATTCGATTATTCTTACTGCTTGCCAAATCAGCCAAGGGAAGAATTACAGTGGCTGGAGCAAGTGCCTGTAGTTGGTAGAATCTGGTTGGTTGGTTCTCCTTTCCCTCCTCCACCATGTAGTCTTGGGTTTCTTCATTTGAGATATGTGAGCTTCCTTCCAGCATGGTGCTGGCTTCTAGGACAGCAAGGCAAAGGGAAGCATTTCCTTCATGAATTATCAGTTTCACTGTCTTTCTTATGGGAGGAGTTTCGAGGTCATGTTGTAGTATACTTTGTTGTACATTATAATGCTCCAGTATATGAATATACTAAAATTTGTGTATCCACTCTCCTTTCTCCTGTTGACTGAAATTCAGGTTGTTCATAATTATTTTTTGTGATCACGAATAAAGCTGACATGAATATTTATGCACAAACATTTGTGCCCCGTGTGACTTCCATTATAAAAAAAATTACCAAGACTTCTCTTCTGACCTAGCATAGGTCTTCATGATAACTCTCATGTTTGTTGGTACATACAAGGCATGCACGTTCATCCATGTTACTTGCAGAGTGTCAAATCTGTCAATTGATCATGTTACTTGATTAATATTTTAAGATCTTTGATAATCTTACTGTTCTTTTGGAGGGGTTAAAAACTACTTGTTGCTGATTTATAGGTTTTTATTTTCATTAAATTTGTTTTTTAAATTGGATTACCTAGGATTTAAAAATGTTTATTTTATTTTTACTTGGACTTGTGTGTCTGCCATGGATGTGTGGGTCATGGAGGCCAGAATAGGGCATCTGCTCCCCTGGGGTTGTGAGCTACCAGATGTGGTACTTTGTAGGAGCACTGCAGACTCTTAGCTGCTGAGCCATCTATGCAGTCTCCAGATTACTTAGGATTTATGCTTTTAAAAAATTATTTATTTATTTGTAAAACTGATCCTTCTTATCCATGACAAAATGTATCTCTACTTGGTACTTTTCAAATAAATACATTTGTCTGTCTGAAATAGATACATTTTATATAGAAATTTTATGATTTGTATTTATATAATATCTATTTCTACCCTTTCATTGTTAATGTCTTCATCTTAGTTTGTTTAAGGTGTATTTCTTTTTTCTTTTCTTTCCTTTTTCTTTCTTTCTTCTTTTTTCTTTAACAGAGTCTCAATATCTGGAACTAACTATGTAGACCAAGCTAGCATTAAATTCATAGTGATTGACCTGTCTCTGCCTCTGAGTTCTGGGATGTGTTTCTTAAGGAGAGTGTATAACAGGGCCTTTTGCACACACACACACACACACACACACACACACACACACATCATTGTAGTCTACCTTCAAATAATAAGTTACTACTTTACACACAAAATACAAGAACCTTAAAATTATCTTTTCCATTTAATTTTTGTGATATTACCATATTAATTCCATAATGCATTGTTATCACTTTTGTCTTAAACATATATTTTAAAAAATATTTTAAGATTATGTGTATGTGTGTGTTTCTGTGAATGTGACTGCAGGTGCCTGTGGAGGCCAGTAGAGGAAGTTGTGTCCCATGGAGCTATAGTAGCAGACAGTTATGAGGCATATGTTGTGTGTTCTGAGAACTGAAGTTGTACCCACAGAAAGCAGCATGCATTCTTTACTGTGGAGCCATCTCTGCAGCCACCACACATATGTTTTAAAGAAGCCTCTTTTGTATCTGCTCACATGCTTACCATCCTGGAATTCTCTATTACTCTCATAGGTCTGAGGTTCTACCAGTTACCGTCCCTTTATTGCAGTGGAGGTTGGGGGCAGTGCAGATTCTCTTAACCTTTGTCTTTATTTTGCTTCTATTTAAAAACATTTTTGACGCATATGGGCATTTATATTTTCTCTCTCTTCCCTCATGCTTTAGAATGTCATTTGTGTCTGTGGCTGTCATTGTGAATGGCATCCTGTTTCTGCTGTGATATGAATGGTTTTCTTATCTTTGCTGTTCTGCATTATACACCCCCACCCCACCACTTCATTGTTCTGTTTCTAGATCTGAGCAGCATTAGTATGGTGTACCCTAATATTTTTCTTTATATTTATACTTCACGAGCAGTGTTATTCTCAATATGTAAGGTTTTTTTTTCCATTTTCATTAAGATTTGAAAAAACCTTCGGGTACTATTTCATGCTGTTTCTATGTCAGTTTTAGATCTTCAATGTTGCCATTTCTACTATTTGTGTTTGCAGGTTCTTAGATATGTGTACTATCACTCTTAAAGTACTTGTGTTTATGTATATATTTTTGTTGACTAACATTCTCCCTGGCTGTAGGTCTCATTTTACTATTCTATTGTTCTTTTTTGTTTTTTTTATTTTTTATATATTTGAATTACAAACAAGATTGAATTACATGATGATCCCAGTTCCCTTCTCCCTCCCTTCCTCCCCTACCACCCCCAACTAAAATCCCACCTGTCATATGTCCTTTCTTCTAATCTACACCCGACTCAACCTTTCTGCTCCCTCATGACCTCTGCATCCTTCCTTTTCTTCCCTTCTCACTCTCGTAGCTTCCTCCCCCCTCTTCCCATGTTCTCAATTTTCTCAGGGGATGGTGACCCTTTCCCCTTCTCCAGGGGACAAAGTTTGTCTCTTTTAGGGTCTTCGTTGTTTACTAGTTTCTTTGGCAGTGTGGATTATAGGCTGGTAATCCCTTACTCTATGTCTAAAATCCATACATGAGTGAGTACATATCATGTTTGTCTTTTTGTGACTGGGTTACCTCACTCAGAATGGTTTCTTCGAGTTCCATTCATTTTCCTGCAAATTTCAAGATTCCATTGTTTTTTCTGTTTTTTTTTTTCCATTGTGTAAATGTACCACATTTTCTCTATCCATTCTTCAGTTCAGGGGCATCTAGACTGCTTTCTATTGTTCTTTGAATCAATTACTTTCCTTTTGGATAAGATACATGACAGAGAGTATTACTTTTTGAAGTCAGTTTTGGAATTTTCTTTTAGTTAGTTGAATTTTGCCTGACTGTTAAGTTACACGTAGATTGACTTGACCTTTGAGGCTGGTTTTTAGTACAGGCCTACAGTGTCCTCATTGTGGCATAGCCTAGCCTTAATACTTCTGGGGCATCCCCCAAATGCCCTCCTTGTTCAGTACAATTTCCTTCCACCGTTGGTTAGAATTTGGATGACTCCCAGTCCTTCTGCAGTTCTGAGAATTATTCAGCCCACAGCTCCTCAGTCAATTGTTCATGTATAGTTATTCTATGGCTGGCTCATAGTGTCTTACCACACAGATGCAGAAGTAGACACTCTGCCAAAGATGCCAGGGGCCAGCTACGCAGATTTCTGGAGCTTTTTTCCAGTATAATTCTCTCTTTTCTGGTACTCCGCCTTGCACGTTATAGCTGCCTCAGTTTCTCCAGACAACATTGTCCCTTCAGTTCCCAGAGATCCTGTGGTCTTCTTGGGTGGCACTTTCATGGACTTTATTCAGCATGCAGGCAGAAAGCAGGATGTTGTAGGACAGAACATAATTTATCTCCTTTCTTTTGTGAATTATGACCTGTGTAGTGTTGAAGCCCATGTTTGAAAATAATTCCTTTCCATCCCTCCCCTCCATTTTTGTCTACTCCCTTTCTCTCTCTGGTTTCTCCTTTCTTTCTTATAGGGTCTGATGTGGTCCAGGCTGACCTCAGATTTTCTATGTAGTGGAGGATGAAGCAGGGCTCTTCATCTTCCTGCCTTCATCTCATAACTGCTGGATTACAGGCATATGCCATTATGCCCAGCAATAATTTTTTATGTACATTGCCCTTTTGAAAAAAAAGCCGTGTATATCAGGAACACAAGTCTGGTACCTCACACTATATCATATCCTGAGTAGACATTATGAAATTATATCTTTAGTTCAATTAGAACAATCTTTTTTCTATTACTCTTCTTAGTCATGAATGGACTGATGAATGATGACCTAAAAAAAAACATTGTAATGTAGTGTTGAGAAATTAAGAATTTTCAAGAAGAGAATTAGATTTTCAAGAGTTACTTTGTTGTATCTTTTCCTCACCAGTCGGGACTCCAAAATGATTTGGGAAGAAACTTGGCTGAAGCACTTCTTAACAAATATCAAAATAGCCTTCATGTTCACATTTACTCTGTTCCTGTCTGCACAGTGGACCCACAACAGCTGGAGAAGAGACATATCTGGTCAGAAGGGATTGTGCGGCTCTGAACTGCCAGCTACAGCTTTGTGCAGAGTCACTCATGTGGCACACACAGAGGAGTCTCTTAGTGCTGTCTTGGCCAGAACTGTGGTTTTATGTTCCCATGGTTTGGAAGCTTGCACTTAGAAAAAGCTATGGTACCTGGCTGACAAACCGGCCAACATAAATGTGCTAACCATATCCTGGCAGATGGCCTGCTCTGCTGGCTGGCTTCTGAGAAGTGATACACATGGAGGCCTCCCAGACAGATCACCACTATCTACAGCCTCTGAAAGTTCTGGAATCTGAATCTGGAGCAAGTTCATTGCTTCCTATTTTTACTGGAAATAGACCAAAGAACATGCTAAAGTCTCTTTACTCTGCCTAACTCCCATCATGCAATACAACACTGTTTGTCAAGTTGTTAGGTTCTTTCATTGGGTGGGCCTAGGAAGAGCTATTAATCTACCAGTTACCTATCATCTATCATCCATATATATATATATATATATATATATATATATATATCTTACGATTTATATGACAGTTTACTATAGAAATGAAACTAGTGAAACAATGTTTTAGAATATTTTTATTTATCCTTTGACAATTTCATACATGAATATACAATCAATCTTGATAAAGTCCAATAGTCCAATTTCTCCCTCCCAAACTTCATATCTTCTTCTATATAAAAAATTTTTAAAAAAAGTCTACTGAGTTCAATTAGTGCTTCCTGCATGTGCATGGATGTGAGGCCATCCACCAAAGCATGAGAAAGCTACAAGTAGTCTTATCCCAGAGAAAAATGTTCACTCCCACCCTGGTAGCTATCAGCTACCAATAGCGTCTCACTTAGGGGTGGAGCCTCGTGAGACCCTCCCCCCATGGTTCTGGAATGCTGACTCACTTGATCTTGTGCTGGTCTTATGCAGGTAACCATAGCTACTGTAAATTCATGGGTGTAATATCATGTCATGTCCAGAAGACAGTAATATCCTCTACCCTCTGAGTCTTATATTCTTTCTGCCACCTCTTCTGTGATGTTCCCTAAGCCACCAGAGTGTTGATATGGATGTCAAATTTAGGGCCAAGCACAGTCACTTATTCTTAGCTCTTAGAACACTTACAACTTTTTGGTGCTTGTTGTCTTTGCAAACAGAAGTTTTTCTGACTAAAGCTAAGGGTGCCATTAGTCTATGGGTATAGAAATAAACATTTAGAGGGCAGTATAACAACATGTCTATTTAGCAAAAGAATAAAAAAGAAACAGTAGGAGGTTTCCCTCATAAGGCTTATAACTCCTGCCCCAGCCATGAGCCTTTGACCAGGAATGAATTCTCTTCTGTAGACCAGGCTTCCTGAATTCAATCAGAAAACAGTTGGCTACCTCCCCTAATAGTCATCTCACTGTACTAATAGGCCTGGTAGATCAGTATTGTCTACTATTAGGTAATACCACTGATGGCTTTTCTACTCCAGTAGCCTGCAGAGCATCTCCCTGCACTGTGAAAGCTAGCCAGCATGGAAAATGTTTCCAGGCAATTTCTAGCTTGACTTCTCTTTATCATTCAATCACAGTATGTTGTGTCTTCAGCAATAGGGTCTTAATTCTAGCTATGATAGAACCATGGCAATAGCTGTGTAGTTTGGGTGATCTCTCTGTGGCCTTCTTAACTAATGACTCATAGGGAGGTATCAGATATCAGGAACCAACCTTTTACTTTAATAACCCATGACTTATAGGAAAAGCATTGCCCATCCATGCAGGAGATCCATATCTATCACCATGCACAAACTTAAGTCCAAATGGATCAAAGACCTCAACATAAATCTAGCCACACTCAACCGCTTAGAAGAGAAGGTAGGTGGTACCCTTGAATGAATTGGTACAGGAGACCGTTTTCTGAACATAACACCAGTAGTATAGACACTGAGATCGACAATTAATAAATGGAAAACTGAGAAGCTTCTTAGACAAAGGACACAGTCAATAACACAAAACGGCAGCCAAAAGAATGGGAAAAGACATTCACCAACCCCACATCTGACAGAGAGCTGATTTCCAAAATATACAAAGAACTCAAGAAGCTAGTCTCCAAAACACCAACTAATCCAATTAAAAAGTGGGGTACAGAACTAAATAGACAATTCTCAATAGAGGAATCTAAAATGACTGAAAGACACACAAGAAAGTGCTTAATACCCTTAGCCATCAGGGAAATGCAAATCAAAACATCTCTGAGATACCATCTTACACCTGTCAGAATGGCTAAAATCAAAAACACCAATGACAGTTTATGCTGGAGAGGATGTGGAAAAAGGGGAACACTCCTCCATGGCTTGTGGGAGTGCCAACTTATACAGCCACTTTGGAAATCAGTATGGCGATTCTTCAGGAAAATGGGAATCAATCTACCACAAGATCAGCAATTCCACTCTTAGACATATACCCAAAAGAAGCACACTGATACAACAAGGAATCTGTTCAACCATGTTCATAGTAGCATTATTTGTAATAGCCAGGAACTGGAAGCAACCTAGATGCCCCTCAATTGAAGAATGGATAGAGGAAAACGTGGTAGGAGAATGGAAGGAGAAAAAAACAATGGAATCTTGTTTGGTTTCATTGGTTGAGATCTTTTCACCCTGCCTGGTGCCTTTTGTCATGCCAAAGTAATTCAGTCTCCACCCCTCCAACTAGTGTCACTCTTCACTGTCTATAGATTTAGCTGAAGTCAACGTCTCTCAGGTGCAGGAGTGTCAGTGCAAATATAGCCCAGACAAACACAGCACAGACTCCAAGGGAACAGATTGGTTTAGTGATGCGGAAACCTGGTTGTTAGCTTTTTCATCACTGTGACTAGCCCTGAGAGAAACAGCTCAGAGGGGGAAGGGTTTGTTTGTGCACCTGGTTTCGGTGTCTGGGAGGCTGGCCCATGTTTCTGGACCTGTTGATGAGGTAGAGCACTGTGGATAAGGGACAGGTGGGGCATAGATGATCACTTTGTGGCAGGTAGGAAGCATTACAGAGAAACAAGAAAGGCCCAGGAGCGAAGCACTCTGCGAAGACACACCCCCAGTGGTTCGCTGGAGCACAAAATGTAAATGACCCCAAGACAGAAATAGGGTTCAAGTTTCAAGCTGACAATCAGAAAAGTAATGCAAATGGCCACTAGCTCTCACCTCTACCTCAGACTGAAGGGGCTGATCCTGACTCCAGGAGTTCTCACTAAGCTTCAGACTGCTGCCTCTCCTCAGTGTGGCGGAAGAATCCTGAGGCTTCAATGTCTTCCTATCCTCAATGTGTCTGGAGAATGAATTCCAGCTCTGAGCCCCTGTTCCTGTCTTATATACATCTCATGAGTCCTGGGATTAAAGATGTGTGGTCCCAAGTGCTGAGATCATCTCTGTGTGAACTGTTTCTCTTTAGGACTGGCTATATTTCTTGTAGCTCAGTGTGGCCTTGAACTAACAGATCTGTCTACCTCTGCCTCCCAATTGATGGAATTAAAGGCATGCACCATCACTGACTGGCTTCTATAGTTTGTGTCTGACTTTGCAAACTGATCTCCAGTGTCTTTATTAGATCATAAACAACATATCACCACAGTTCACTTCCTCTAACTAGGTCTGACTCCATACCTGGGGATTACAGGGTACAGTGGGAAGAAATTCCAAGTCTATCAGTCAAAAGAGAATGGAATAGAATAAATTATGGGGTCATCTTGTATTTATTGATGTAAGTGGATTTAGCAGAGACCCTGATTGTTGTACTGTTTTAAACTCATTGGCTGTAAGTGACTCTGAGTGTTCTTTATTGGTTGACTGAAGATTGGATGGCATATGATAGAGGTGTCAGAACCTCTGTGACAGAAGGGCAGAAGAGGTCAACAAATCCATGGGTCAATGATTTTTATCATTGTGAGGAAGGAAAAGGAGAAGAGATTGGTCAGAAGATGAGGAAGAGAGGGAGGAGATGAGAGGGAAGAGGAGGGGATAATAAGCATATGAACCAAGAAAAGACTGAGCATCAACTGTCTGGACTTTTACAGGAGAAGTGTGAAGTCTTCTAACACAGAGGAAGTCAGCCAAAGGAGTTCATGTGTGTCTGTATGTGTGTTACAGTTATGATGTACCAAATCATCTTCTGCGCATTTTGCAAATGTGTTTACTGCTGGGTCTCAGGCCAAACATCACTGGGGAGAAGGGTCATCCATTACCTATTCCCGCCCTGATTGCTCTGAAAGGGGAGGGATGCTATATAAGAATCTTCCTTACAGATCCTCTCCATCCCCTGGGGTATCCTTTGTCTGATGGGGACATGGGGTTTAAAGCAATGGGTCCCTTTGGTAAAGACAATCGAAGCTTTTAGTGGATGTAGATCTAAAGGGATAAAGGAAGAAAACATGTGGACATTATTGGAGCCTATTCTTCAAAACACCTTATTCAAGCTGAGGTAAGACTCCCTAAGATAAAGGAGTTGTGTGTAGCTACACACACTTTCTTAATACTGAAGCTGATGAAGTAGTTGCTGATTGGGTATTTAGTTTCCATAGTTACTGCCATTCTTTTTTGGGGGGAAGAAATCTTGTTTCTTTTCCAGCTCACCTTTTCCAATTCACATACTTTTAATAAAGGCAGTGTTTGTAGTTCCTGCCCCTCCGATGTCAATGAGAGAATTTATTTTATAATGTGCATGAACTGGCAGCGCCCCAGAAAATAAGCATTGTTGTCAGAATGAAGTCATCTGTTTGGAGAGCAAAGCCCCAAGATCACTCAAGAGGAGGGAACCCAGTGCCCTCTTCGAGCTCAGCCCTTTGGCACACACGGTCATTGTCAAGATCTGTTTCCAGAGCAACTGAAGCCTCCCCTGAAATGGCTTGGCAGCTGTGAAGCTCTTTCTTCTGGGGGTCTGGGGTAAGTCCTTTCAAGGACTGTCTTTCAAGCCAGCTTGTTCCTGATGGAAACCAAGATCACTGCCAGCTCAAGAATGTAGCACTACCCTAAAGTAGGCTCACCTAATAAATATTTTATGGTGTGTAGACCATGCTATGTGTTTGGGGGTTGAGATCCGCTTATGTTCCCATCATCTTAGAAACATGATCCTGAAGTTCAAACAGTATCTGGCCTTTTGGGTTACTTTCAGAATAATATTGCATTTGGACACCCAATACTGAGGAGACGGCTTATGTGGGATAGTCTTTGCATGTATTTGCCTGAAGTGAATCTGGGATAAATAGCCATTTGGTAGCACATACTTTGCTTCCTGACTGAGGCATAGTAGAGGGTACGGGGAAAAGAGAAAACTAGGCTTTTGGGGCATGTGTGTTACATATATGTGTATGAATGTACACAGGTCAAAGGCCATATCTAATCTATTATCCCATTTTACTTTTTTGGAGACATGGTTTCTCACTGAACCTAGAGTTCATGGGTTGAGCAAGCCTAGCTGGCCAGGGAGCCTCAGGGAAGCACCGGTCTCTGTCTCTCTGTCTCTGGGATTGCTTTTTTTTATTTGAGTGTGGATGGTCTGAAGTGAGGTCCTTGTGTTTGTGAGGCAAATGCGTTACTGACAGGGCTGGGCTGTCTCCCAACCCTTGTTTTAGCTTTTATATCCTTGAAACATTCTGAAAACAAAAACAATAAAAAGATTAATTTAAAAATGGAAGTACAGGATGAATTGCTAGGTCAGAACTAACAAGAGTGGAATTTAATCTAAGTGCAAAATTCCAGTGATTAGTTTTTTTTTTTTTTTAAATGAATACCAGGTGGGAAATGCTTGATCGTACAGTAACAAAGACTCTTTTTCTATCATGGAAACCCAGCTCACACCACTTTCCACCAATCATCCCAGGAAAAGCTGCTCTCTTAGGCCATGTGTAAACAGAATAATTTAAATCTCATTAAGGAAAAAAAAAAAGATTAAACAGAATCCTTCATTGTTGAATGGTATCCATTAATTAAGGGCAAAAGAGTGAAAACATTCTAACTATGCAGCTGAACCAACAAAATTTGATATTTGGGCTATTAAGACCCAAAGTCCAGGTCAATCATTGAAAATAAAATTGGACACATACAGCAAGTGACAGCAAGAGTAAGGGAGTACATGTGGATACACAGTGAAAAGGAGAAGGCGTTGGGGTCCCAAAGACAGCCTTCTCTAAGCTAAGCATGCTGCATACACTTGGGTACCATCCTGATAAATTTTGGTTGACTTTGACATTTGTGGGGGACTCCAAAAGGAAATGGGTCTTAACTGGGTTACAAGATGGTAGCTGCAGCTAATGAGAAGGAAGGACCCATCAGAAAGATGAGGCTTGGCTAATTCCATAGACTTTCCAGTATGCTGCGGTGGGTTACAGTTCCAAAGAATCTTCATAGTTATCTCTTTCGATTCTCCAGTGTGGTCACTGGAGGACTGAGGGAAGAAATTGGTCTAGGTTCCCAACCTCCAGCAAGGCTAGTGCTAGTGTTCTGGGCCATTCTTTTATGTATTATCTCTTGTAGAAGCCTGTGTCTTTCAAGAAGCGGTTGGTTACCTTGCATTGGGAATAATGGTCTTGAACCAAAATGGTTGGTAGGAATTAATGGTGAGGTACCTCTTCTGGCGTCTCTTTTCCCTGGGAAGTCTGAGTCACTTTTTACCATCTGAGTCCCTGCTGCTTCTTTCCTTCCAGTGGGGTCTCCAAAGAGCTGGGAGTTGGCAGCATTGCTTATTCTCTGAAGTTTGTGGTGATTTGTCGTCTTTGCTCAAGCCAATAGAGTATAAAGAGACCTTTATATCAGGGGTTCTCAGCCTGTGGGTTGTGGCCCCTCTGGGTCTCATATCAGATATCTTGTATTCCAGATATTTACATTATGATTTATAATAGCAGCAAAATTACAGTTACAAAGTTGCAACAAAAATAATTTTATGGTTGGGCGTCACCACAACATGAGGAACTGTATTAAAGGGTCGAGGCAGTAGGAGGGCTGAGAACCATGGCTTTATACAGAACAGGGGTAATTGACCTCAGTGTGTTCCTATTTTGGTGAATAGAACACCAAAAGCATTCATATTGAAGGGTTCTTTAGGATACACATATTCCTGAGCATGCACAGTTTAAGGAGTGTATATTTGAGCATGTTCAACTTATGGATCAGAAATGCAAGATGGCTGATACAGACCTGGGAATGCTTAGCCCAGAACCTTTTCAGAAAGGTTACAATGGTGGTGGTGTGCGTGTGTGTGCTCACTGTGATCATGGTCTGTTTAATGCTATAGTGAGGCAAGTGTACACCAGGCTGTCTAAAAGAGGGAGTCAGGGTGGCTAGGGTGTTTGTAAGTTTCTTTAAAGAGTTTTAACTGAAACAAAAGAACCAACTGTGAAGGAGCATTTTCCCAGGCATATACCTACCTTTCAAGGTGGTGACATCCACAGAAATGATTACTTGCCCCAAGTGCCCTTGTCTTTCTACAGAGCACAAGTGCTGGGGGTTATTGGATCACGGGGGACTTCTGCCTTTTCTCTTCCTTTCCTTCTTATATCTGCCATTTTCTCAATTATACTTCTGGCTTATCCAGAATATTCTGTATTGTATACGTGGCAGCCCTGGCTTGTTCGTGTGCACACATACCCTGGTTGTTTTGATCAGTTTGGTGTTCTTGGTCATATAACCTCATGGTTGATCCTGTTATGGATTCCCATGATGTCATCTATGGGCTCTGTGGGGGCAAATCTCAATCTGCCGAACCAGTCCTGCTGGGTTCCAGGCTCTTTTCCTTTAATTACTCACTTCAACACCCTCTCTGCTCTCACCTCTTCCCACTTTGGCCATATGCCATTCCACAGAAAGTTAATTGCAAGATTGAAATTGCATGGATTCAGTTTACTCAATCATTACCATCCTAAAAAGTATTTATTAAGTGCCTAATTGTGCATGGTGCTATATAAAAGGGGCTGACTTAATGATGTGAGAATAATAATCCCTGACATTTCAGACAGTGTGTGCCATTATACTGATTATCTCCCTTAATATACTGACACTAGGTATTTATGCCTTACACATTCATCTTAGGAGATGTGGGGAACATCTGCTAAACCCAGAACCCTGCATGTCTTCAGGACCCCTGGGGGGCAGTTGAAAGTCTTTTGACATTTCTCTGCCTCTGATTTTGAGAGAAAATCATTGCACTGTCAGAAAACAAGGACAATGGCTGTCTCTCAGTGCCCTGAGAATTAGAGACAGGAGAACAAGTGAGACCTTGTTTAAGGTGTCATTTAATGTTCCGTGGTTGGATTCTGTGTCAAACTGGAGTTCAGTTAGACTTCTGCTGAATGAACTCAATAGGGGTTTTAGTCACTAGGCTATTTTGATGAGACTTTCATAGGTATGAAGTGACAAAAAGGTCCATCCCTGGAGACTTTTTAAAGCAAGACGAGCTCCCCAACACATGTTAGCAGGTTCAGAGCTCCGAGGACATCTTTTGAAGGAAACACTTCAAACTATCTCTATTCTAGAGGTTTCCAAAAGTCCTGGATGATGGGATTGTTTGAAGGAGGGACACCTTCAACCATCAGTACAACTTCAAGTAGGGGTCTCTCAAAACACACAATAGAGGGACTGAATTTGACAACCGAGGTGGACAGTAATGAAAGAAAAGTCTGATGGATTTCTAGGAGGAAGCAATATCATATAACAGGAACGAAAGACCTGAAGGATCTATTTGGAGGTGATAGCTTGGCAACGATGAGTGCTGTAGGCTGGGAGGAATAAGTTGCTAATGTCTGCAGCCCCCATTGCTACACAAGGCCACTGACTCTGGCAAAGAGTGAATTGTTTTTCTTCCTGCCACATGATACCTAGAATTCAGTGAGAAATAAGTATGTAGGGTTGGTCCTTGTAAAGTTTGGGTTTAAGATGAGTACACTCAAACTTGATGTCTGGACTTCTCAGCTATCTGTGTGGCCAGTAAGCAAGGTATTCATTAGAAACAATACCGACAACCTACACCTTTATAGGGACCTGTTTTCAGGGTTGAAGGGTTGCCCCAGACTGCTGCCAGCACCCCACATGGCATACACCCATAACACGATTCCTGGAAGTTCTTGACCATGTAAAATACTGAAAATGATTTTTTTCCCTTGTCAAAATGTAAGAACTGCTCTTAGTGAGATTTTAATCATAAACTGTTTTTTTTTTCTTGGAAAGGCCTCAATATTTGATCTGTTTTGGGAACTAGGCTTTGGGGTTCAGTTCCAGAGCTTAAGTATACACATAACTTGATGTATCCTAACAGTGATCCTAAATTTCTGAAACAGTTTTGAAGGATGGTATTTCTTGGTGGGGCTCTGTGTAAATAAAACCCAGGTACCCTAGTAAGCTCTGGAGTCACATGTCCTTGTGTCCAAGCAGCTGGACAGATGGAGAAAATTGCTCGCTTTCACTTTCCACCAAAGGGATAGATACAGAGTCAAGCTGTCTCCCAAGAAAGTTTTGCTTTATTTGAAGTTTATTAGCGAGCCTAGTGTTTAGTCAATACTAAAGATATTTTGAGCCTAATGTCTGTACTTGGAACTGGTCACAGAACTATTTATTGTCTTCTGTTATTTTAGCTTAGACACCACTATTCATTATATTGGCTTCATATTTTTGATCTTGATAATGAAATTAAGATAATATATAAAATGTATGAATTGTTAATATTATTTAAATATATGGAGTGAGAAATAGAGGCAGAAAGAGAGGAGAGAGAGATTGAGAGAGAGAGAAAGAGAGAGAGAGAAAGAGAGAGAGAGAGAGAGAGAGAGAGAGAGAGAGAGAGAGAGAGAGAGAGAATATGAGTCTTAATCAGGCTTGCCTGGAACTGACTCTGTAACACAGGCTGGTTTTAAACTTGTGGCAACCCCAAAGCACTGAAATTACAGATATGAGCCACCATGTTCATTTTAGGAGACACATTTTAAAAAGATTTTATTTTCATATTTATTTTATGTGTATTGTACACATTCATTCAGCTGCCTGCAGAATCCAGAAGGGCTTGTCAGATCCCCTCGGGCAGGGGTTATGAGCAGTTGTGAGCCACCCCATGTGGGTGCTGGGAACCTAACCTGGGTCCTCTGTAAGAGCAACAGGTGCTCTTACCTGCTGAGCTGCCTCTCCAGCTTAGATACTTTAAACTTAGAGGTTATGATACATTCCATTGAAAAAGATTAAAAAATGATTAAAAAGAAATCTGAAAGAAGTTTTAAACTTCTGACTAAGTTTTGGAAGGAGGACTCTCTTTGTTCTTATAAATATGTTTTATTTGAATTCTCATAATGACTTTTGTATGAAAGCTAAGACATTTCATAGCCAGGGTCCATCCTGATTGTCTTTGGTGGTGATCTAATGCTTTCAGGTTTTTTTTTTTTTTTTTCCTGTTGTTATTTCTCTGCAAGTTAATGGGAGGCATTCTGGCCCTCACTTTCCTGACAGCTTTCATATATAAATGTGCAAACTTTTTTATGCTAATCCCTGTCCTCTGGAGTGTCAAATAAAAGAACCTGCAGTCATCCAGCCACACAACAGCCCAGGCAGGACTTATCCTCATCCCAAAAAGGGAACTTGCGCTTGGTGCACAGTTGGCTAACACTGCAGTTCTACAAACTTGTGCAGATGAGCATTTTGAAAAGATTATCCCACCAATTCAAATGTGATCATGGAACATCTGTGAATTCAATGCTCACTTCAAGGAAAATGCTGTTGGCTCCGTCTTCCTCTCCAAGTCATACTAAGCATCGAAGACCAGAGATGCCTCCCTGAGCTGTCACTATTGATTCTTCAGGTCTCCTTTCTTCCTTTCATGTTTTGTGGTACCAACTGCATGAGTGGAATTAGGACGTCAGATAGTATGGGCTTTAATGAAAACTATAGTAAGATTCTTCCAATTACTCTGGTTTTGTTCAAAGGCCCAAACCCTTACAGATGGTAACTAAACGTTTAAACAAATAAACTGATCCCAGACTCAGCCAAAGGGTGGGTCTACTCTGAACAGTTTTGTGAATGGTCTGGGCTATGCTATTGCCATGTGGTGATTTCTGAATTTCTGATGTTACTGTAGTTTGGTGGGATTTCAGTGTTTATAGGTCACTATTACCCCATGCCCCAGTGTCATTAAAAAACAACCAGTGGTCATGCTGGAGATAACCGGAAACATTCCTGGTTTGCTTTTGGGGTGACTAAGTGTTGAGTTAAAATGAAGTTCCTGTTCTGCTTTTTGTTGAAGAATGAATAAATGAATATAAACTAATCAAAAACTTCTTTTGCTAGGTATGGTGGTTCATCTCCTTAATCCTGAGGTAGGAAGACAGTTTTGAGTTTGTGGTCAGCCTGGGCTCCATAGACAGACCCTGTCTAAAAAGTGGCAGTGTGTGTGTGTGTGTGGGGGGGAAGGGTACCTTCTTTTAGAGTCAAGATGTAGAGTCACACAGTAGTACAAGAGGGATATGTTCCAAAATGCCCTGTGGGTTCTGAAATCCTGGGTGGTAATAATCCCTATCTATTTAATGTCCTGTAGCTACATCCCTGTCACACATCTAATTCAAAAGTGAGGCACAGCAGAGACACAGGGAGTATAATTTGCCCCACCTTGATGAAGTTCACTGGGAGGTACAGGCAGAAGCTGAATGCTGTATTTCAAGATCCTGCCTTTAAAAGTGCAAAGGCCAGAAAAGGGAAGAGAACTTCTAGGAATAAAAGAGGCAAGGTAAAGTGTGGGAATTCTTTCTAATTGTAGGGAATTATTTGTCTGGCATGGAGAGCTGTGGAAAGGAACAGTCTGAGAAGTTATGGTTTGCTTCCTGGTCCTACAAAGGGTATAAGAGCCAAAAGCAGCACCTATGGCCCCTGCCTCATCCTAGCAGCCACGATAGGAATTGCACAACCTTTGTTTCTTGTATTGGTTTATTTTCAAGAAAATTAATTCACATGAAGTTCAATACAATTGCTAACAAAAATTCATCCTTTTATTTTCTTTTGAAAAATCATGATGACCTGGCATTCTCAGGCCACATTCCTACATGGAAACCATCCAGGGGGCTGGGTAGCCTTGCTGCTGTCTTCTGGAGGCAGACAGTAGTAGTGCTTCTGAATTCTACCCCACTTCACCCTAGCTTGTCCTACTGTGCCTGGTCTTGCTTATTTTCAGTATGGATGCCTGGTTTAGAGACCTCTCAAAAACCCTCTGTGCTCTGGACACAGGACACAGAACTGGCTGAAGGAGAGCCAGGAGACACTCTTGTTACTTAAAAACTTTGATATCTTTCCGACTTTGAGACAACTCTGGAGAAGAGTAGGGACCTGAAAATGCACAATGTTAATCTTCCCATTATCTCTTTGGAGTGATGATCAAAACAGAAGTGAGATTGTCCATAGAAAGAACTCCTTATTGCACAGTTGAGTTTGTCAATTAAGATTGTTCAGAATATAAAAACTCATTAAATGTTTGGTTAGTAGTACCTCCACCATGAGAAATAGTTGCAAGAGAAAAATCCCTTTCCTTACAGATATTATATCCCACCAGGAAAGCAGAGCTCAACTTACTTATTGGCAGTCCCGCATTGATGGTAGCCTCTGGATGCAGCCATGCATGGATCTCTTTTCTTCTCATTACTTCTATTCTCTTTAGGTGATCTTTCATCTCCTAGCCTCAGATGGCATTTGGATAATTAATGACTTTCTACTAACACCTGTATCCCAGACTGCTTCACTAAAGCCAAACAGCCAACTTCTTACTCATCATCATGGGAGGTCTAACAGGCACATCAAACTTGCTGTGACCCTGAACCCCCTCTACAAGACTTTCTCATGCTGAAACCCATTGTTACTCAGTAGCACCCCAATATATCAGTGGGTTATGGGGGAAATTTGTCTAAGACACATACACTTACTGACAAACCTACTGTGTGTTCAACGGTGTGGTCATTATTTAACTATGAAACCAGAATCAGACGGGCCCTCTCCATTTCAGGTTTTTATGGTTCTAACCTTATTTATTCAGTCTGTTCTAAGTCCAAGGTTGGTTCCCAAGGCCTATGGGACAATTTAGTTTACTCTTTGCATTTCTGGAAACTTGGTTTAGAACTATTTCTTTCTGATTAATGGATCTAGAGGGGACCAGAATTGAGGGAGATAAAATTCCGACTATGCCAATTTTCTATTAGAATTTGAAGTAATCTGCTTCAGTGCCTAAGTTTAAGACAGTGGGGTTTAATATTGTCTTTAGTCTTACATGTATCTTTATGAGCGTATTTCTCTGCTTCTGGGTTAGTAGGTATGGATGAAAGAAAAGGGCAGGCTAATGTGTATTCAAACTCAGTTTAAAAGGAACTTCTTCCTGTCATTACAGATACTGGTCAATATATTTCATTGGATGGAAGTAAAATGGTTGATTAAGAATTATTTTAAGGGCTGGTGAGATGCCTCAGCTGGTAAAGTTGCTTGCTGCCAAGTCTGATAGCCCAAGAGTTCAATTCCTGGGACTTGTTAGATTTCTGAGGCAGTATAATGAAGGGACTAGAGTCTGACCTTTAACCGATGGAACTATGCTTATCAGTACACACAGTGAGGGGCAGACTCTCTTCTTTGGGAAATGGAGGGGTCTGCCAGGGGAAAAGTGGCTATGACCCTCCATAGGGATAGGGCGAGGGCCTTGGGAAAGGGGAAATTGTTGCAGCTGTTAGGGGTTCTCCTGGAGTCTCTCAAGGTCATCTGTAATCTCATAGGAATTCTGGTTTACAACCAAGGCACTCTATCAGGACCCATGTGACAGGAGAAAACTAACTTTCACAGGTTGTTTTCTGACCTCCACACATGAGTATGCACAATAAATAAAACAAAAACTTAAAAAATCATTTTATGTTGAAATCTAGCCTTTAACATGTTCTATGGTATTTTACATCTCTTTATTCACGTGTGTGTCTGCATGTGTGCCAGCATCCTGATGCTACATGGTGTATGTGGAGGTCAGAGGACAACTTGCAAAAGCTGGTTCTTTCCTGTGCTTCTAGGGGTCAACTGGGTAGTTAGGCTGGCTGGCGGGTACTGTCACCCACTGATGCATCTGGCTGGCCACATGTTTTATTTTAAAGGGAATCAGAAGAGGCCTGGAACTGGATGTGAAAGCAGGCATTCACCCTGAACTCCAGAAGAGGGAAAGCAGAAATTCTCAGGCTGACAAAACTGTGGCCTTGGAAGCCTTTGCATTTTGGGGGGTGGAGGGTTTTGCGACAGCGTTTCTCTGTGGCTTTGGAGGCTGTCCTGGAACTAGCTCTTGTGGACCAGGCTGGTCTCGAACTCACAGATCCGCCTGCCTCTGCTCTGGAGTGCTGGGATTAAAGGTGTGCACCACCACCGCCCGGCTAAACCTTTGGATTTTTAAACATCCTTCTTGGCCATAAGCATCTGGACAAGCAGTATATTGTCTGCTCATAGGAGATTAGGGTTGGAGAAATGTACTCTGTTAGAGGATGAAACTGCTGTCTGGAGAAGCAACAGAAGATACATACATCTTTTATGCTAAGGTATCCTAGGTACGAGTCATTTTGCATAGACATGAAAACAAGGAGAAGATGGAAAGATGGCCGTTGTATGAGCATGAGGGTTTGAGTTCAGATTCCCCAGGACCCAAGTAAAACCTTGGTGTGGTGGCCAGTACCTATAATCCCAGCACTGAGGAGTAGAGATGGGATGGAAGGGGACTACAGGAGGATCTCTGGTACTTGCTGCCCAGCATGCTTAAACAGTTGATGAGCTCCAGGCTCAGTGAGAGGCTCTGTCTCAAAAAATAAGGTGGAGAACAATGGAGGGAGGCACTCAACGTGAACCTCTGGCCTCCACCCATACATGAGGATCTACATGCACAAATGTCCACTCATACATGCCACACACCCTTCAACACACACACACACACACACACACACACACACACACACACACACACACACACCAACTCTTCCTGGGAAAGACACTGGCATTAGCCTCTATCTTATGTTTTTCCATATTTTATACAAAGATTTCCTGACATCCTGAAGAAAAATAGAAAAAAAAAAAAAAAAAAGCTTCTCAGACCCAGGTGGAATTTTAGTAGAAAAGACTCAAGTTTTAATCTCAGACCCTGGGAGGTGTCTGGACTCCCAAAGTAGGAGCAGATTTGATATCAGTCCTCTAATTAAAGCCATCTGCCACAGACTCTTCTCAGTTGCCCTAAATAACTTATTTTCCAACTCCAGCTTCAGTTTGTCTTCCAATAACGCATGTTATCATTTGTTCAGAAGACTGATAACTAAGCGTTGTGAATAATGGAAAAATGACAAATCTTGCTGTACATAATCAGTTGGCAAAGGAAGGAGAAATAACAGCTGCTTAACGGTTATAACATATATTTTTTAACTGAGCTTGTAAGTCAGTATGGCTTCCAAGTCAGATTTTCTCAACAATGGCAAGATGGCTTAGGTCCATACAGATAGCAGTTTTTTGGTGATTGGCTTCTCTGTATAACTCTGGGAGACTATTGGGCAGGGGGAAGGGTGCTTTTAGAGTCAAGGTTGTTTAGGCTCTTAGACCTAAGTGCAGATGCCAGCTGGAACATGACAGGGAAATGGTTGCAGACACTTCTAAGTCACTTGATCAGCACCGACTTCCCATGAATGTCAATGAGCACTGCTTAATGAATGGGACAAAAATCAGTCTCATCTAGAAAAGTTGACTGGTGGTCAAACTAAACAGAAATAAATATCGGATGCAGTAATGAAACTTGACCTTTATAGAACTTTGTCTTTTCTGTTACATATTTTTGCAAAGTAAGGGCCTTTTAAGAGAAGCATGTTGATTCAAGTGACTGAGGATGGAGTCCTGATTTTATTCTATGTTGACTTTATGGAGGTTAATAAGGGATTAGCCATAGGAAATGTGTCTTCCCATACTTGAAGGTAACTCCATAAGTTCCCATTTTTGAAGATGTATTAAAATGATATGATAGATATGTAAATGGCTTTGTTTATTAATTTTAATGAATTATAAATTTGCAAAAATACAGACATATAAGAGAAATAGAGATATAATACTAATAACTAGATTTAAATATAGTTATTTTAATATTTCTGCCCCCCCCATTTTTAGAAACAAATTGATTGTCTGTATTTCTTCCTTCTGGCAATGGTCTGCATTTTTCCTATCTGTCTGTCATGGTTAGTGTTTGTCAATGTAAGAGAAACCAGAAGTACCTGGGTGTTGGGCCTCTGGGGGATCATCTTGATTAATGAATGAGGGAAGACCATGACAATGGGGGGGTGAACCATCCCGTAGGTGGAGGATCCCACACTGTGTAAAAGGGGGAAGTGAGCTGCATGCATGCATTCATTGATTGCTGATTCTTGGCTGTGGCTGCATTGTTGCCAACTGCTTCAACCTCCTTCTGCCTTGGCTTCCCTTACACAACAGACCAGGCCTTCAAAAGTGTTCCGAAATACATCCTTTCTTCTTAAGGTTGATTTTGTTGGGGTGTTTTATTATAGGAACAGGAAAACAAACTAAGACACCAGCTTTTTATGTATCAAACAAGGAAGAGTTACCCTAATGGTGGGTTCCCTTTTTGTGTTTTCATTTACATGGTCAACTTCAACCCTGAAATACCAGAAGTAAATTTCCAGAAATAATTCAGAATCTTTAAAAGTATTTACTTGAGGCCGGGTGTCGGTGGCACACGCCTTTAATCCCAGCACTCAAGAGGAAGAGGCAGGCGGATCTCTGTGAGTTGGAGGCCAGCCTGTTCTCCAAAGCGAGTGCCAGGATAGGCTCCAAAGCTACACAGAGAAACCCTGTCTTGAAACCACCCCCCCCCCCAAAAAAAGTATTTATTTGTGTGTGTTGTCTGTCTGTCTGCATTCTACTTCCATGCCTGGCACTCACTGGGGGGCAAAAGAGGCCATCAGAACCCCTGGAGCTGAAGTTACATTTGTGAGCCACCCTGTGGTTGCTACTAACCAAACCTGGGTCTTCTGCAAAAACATCAAGTTCTCTCAACCATTGAGCTATATATCTGTTTCCTAATCCAAAATTTTTGAATTGAGCACTGTCCTGAGTAGTAGGATGAAAACTTAGAACAGCCTAATCCATCCTGTCCAGGTTCCAATCCATCCCTTTCTCCAGCGTATCCATTTTGTATACATTACCCTTCGTTATTAGATCAACTCTGTTCTTTTTTCCTTCTTAAGGTGCCAGGCTCCCAACTGTTCTCCCCTTTCCAAGTATGTGGCTAAACATATAGAATTTACTCTTAATAAACGTTTCAGATACTTATTTATTTAATGTTATTTTTAGTCATCCCTTTCCAAATGGTAAACATTTCCATTATGATTCTTTCCATGGAGCTTGAACACTTTCGAGGTCTATTTCCAAATGCATATTTTGCCTGGTTTTCAAGTTATTAGTTTCTAATGCTGCATTCCACACCATGTTAATGCTATTATTTTGCTGCTCACACTTTTCTGTTACTGAGCTCTGGTTGCTAATTGATACTTTTTCATATTATTTTTCACACAGTGAATGATTTCCAAATGTTGGTTGTGCCTATGTGTGTGAAAGTATTGCTTTTTGTCTGGGTTTCCCTTTTATCTTAGTTTTGTGGGCATTTCTCTGCAGGGCTTTTGCATTTGTTTCTACTGGGAACCAAGGGTTTCGATATTTCAGCACATTTTTTAAACCAACAACTTACTATTTCTTCATCACCCAGGTCACATAAATTTGACCCCTAACCCCAGCAAGTCACAGGTTGGGATTTTTTTCTTTCTTATTGTTGGAACTGTGTTCCCCTCTTGTACTTATTCCCTGGGCTGGTGGGAACCTGTGGTACAGAGTCTTTTTTGCAGGAAATGCAATTCCAGCTTTTACTCTCTGGTGGAATAAAAAAATTCCTCTATTTCTGGGTGGATGTTGAAATTTGAACTCCAGTCAGGATACCTGAGGGACCATTGAGGCCTCAGCTTGCTGGCTGGGCTTCTTTTTTTCTGGTTTTGAGTAACTACCTGTTCATTTCTGTAATTTTCTTCTGAGATCAACCTCATGTTAAAAATAGCTATGATTATGTTTTAGACTGTTCAAGGATACCCTGTCAGTTCAGCAGGTTTCTCATAACTTATGTAGAATTTCATAAATATAAGTTAGCGGTGTTTCTCATCTTGCACTGCAAATTATCATTCCTCAAGTAAAATCTTGTAAATAACTGTTTTTATGTGTTAGGTTTGCTTAAAGTGGGCAAGACGTAATTATTTTAAAGCAAGTTCACTTAAAGATGCAGAATCTAGGCATGGTTCACAGCTCTGTTCCAAGGTGTTACACACTCTCAGGGGAGGAGTCGTGGCTTTGGGAAAAGATGATTCTATTTAGTGCCGATAGTTAGTGATATCTACATCTACATGAGAGTTGATTCTCTGGACCAAGATTAATTGGATCCTGGTGGGCATTGTGAAGACAGGAGACTGGAGGTGTTGTGTGCAGTTCTGGGTGTTTAAAATGATGGGTTTTGGCATTTTGATAGATTGGTGGGCTCCACATTCATCTACATTTTCCTTGAGTTCTAAATCTAGAAATGAGTTTCATTCCTCACATGGAGAATAGCAGTAACTTATTTCCTAAAGGATAAACTATCCTCATTCTAGGCCTGATTGTCTTTGTCAGGTTGACATTTCATAGGAAATAGAGATCTCCGTTGGTTGGCCAGAATGACTGTCTATGAAAGTCCAAGAATACTGAAACATTCAAATTGATAGACATCCCTTTCCTTTAAAAATATTTATTATTACAGATTTAAAAAAACACTGCATTGATGCAAAAAGTAATTTCAAGCATCAGAAGAACAGTTAGCAAGTTCAGACATTTTCATATCAGGCTGTTAAATATTGTTTTAATGTAAAAATAATTTAGCAGTACAGGAAAAAATAGGACTGATTATATGAGCGGATATTTCAAGATGCTATCTGAGTTGAAGAACCTACTAGCAATTTAGAATTCATGCATATTGATGCATTTAAAATAGCACTCATTTGAATAATTGATGAATATAAACAGGACCCTATCTAATGAGTGTATAATTGCTCTTCTCAGCTTTGACATTGATAAGCATTTAGTTATTAAAAGTACCATGACCATGGAGCTTCCCTTCTCTTAAAACACTTTTGTTTGAACCAAGCACTTTGGATGAGAACAGGGATGCCAGAGGGAAACTAAGTCAACCATTTTGCTGTGAGATACAATCTCATTTCCTGATGTGGTCCACACATGGCCAGCTCCAAGGGAGGAACACTCTAACTGATCATAGTTAGTCTTTCTGACATTTCTATTTAGTTAGGTAGGGCATGAACTGGATTTTTAGAGCCCATTCCTTATGGAGGGATAATATCTCAGCCTAAATACAGTGGGGAGGGCCTCAGTCCTGCCCCCAGTGATGTGACAGACTTTGATGATTCCCATGGGAGGCCTCACACTCTGTGAGGAGTGGATTGGGGTGGGATGGGGAGAAGATGGGGGAAGTAGGAGGACAGGAGGGAGAGAAACTGGGATTGTTATGTAAAATAAGATTGTTTTTTAATTTAAATACAAATTTAATAAAAAAGAATCTGTTGTATTCTAAATATTTTTTGACACTCAACATGCTTGTTGGAGTAACATTTCTACACTTACACTTAAAGTATAGAAGTTTCATTAGCATCATATAGAAGTTACTTTGCAATACTATTTTGAAGACATCTGACATAGTGGTTAGTGATAGAATTCTACTGTCTAGGTTCAAACCCAAGCTATGTCTTATTGAGACAGAAACAGAAGGACGTGGCCCTAACAACGTATGGTTAGAGATAAGTACTATTGAATACTGTTAAGTACATTAATTTTCTAGGCTGTTACCATATGCATCCTTTAACATTTCCATTTCCATGAATAAAAAAAACTTTTGCAAGTAGGAAGTGAGCCATTTAACCCCTTGGGTGAGAGCAGGCAGGCATTTCCCATAAGCCTGGCTTCCTGGAGAGGGGAGCTGTGAACCAAGTGGCGTCTTCTCAGGCAAACTGTTCCCTGAACACTCCCTGACCTCTCATTAGATGCAGAGATTCCTGCAACCTCAGCTGCAGCTGCAGCCACGGCTTCTGCTTCAGCAAGTTTTGCTCCATTTATTGCTTGAGTAACCTGTACCAGTTTTAGAAAACTCCACTCAGGCCAAGACAAGTCTCCCCGAGCTCATCTAGATGGCCCTGTTCACCTTGCAGCTGTTCTCACTCGGGGTGGGACAAAAAGCAGTTCCCAAGTGACAGCAAAAGGCTTGCTGTTGGGACATAACACAAAGCCTGTGATGGGTGAGGGTGGGAACTGTGTGAACAGAAGATGCCGACAATGTGAGCACAGGTATGCCACAGCTCTTTTCTAGCTCCATAAACATGCTGTTTCTCAGACCCTCTGGGTTTGTTTGGGAGGCTTGTCCTGCATATTTCTCCCAGCATTGAAACTTTAAGCCAAATAAAATTGTTTCCAGAATGGTCCTTTATTACTATCATCTTTGCCACAGGTAGAGTGGATTGAACAATGTCTAGAAGGTGACCCCTAAGCTCACAATCCCTTGAGAGTCTTGGGACCCTAAATCTTCATTCAGGAGATAGGAGGTTGTCCAAAAAACATCAGAAGTTGACTGGGTTGTGGCAGAAGACTATGACTGTTGAAGGCAAGTTGCCATGAAGAGGAGAGACAGAGAGCCCCAGCTACTGGAAGGGTTCCAGAGAGCTACCAAACGTGAAGAGCTGAGAGTCCTGATACACAGCATTCAGGAACGGAAACACTAGTTGCTGGTTACTGGTAAAATCCCAACACCTGAAGCTCAGGGCTCCAATACTAGCTACTGGGCTCAAAGGCACAGATCCTGGTATTCCCTAAATATCTGGAGCAATATGCCTATATCTTTGAAAGCTTGGACCCATATGTCTCTAGTTCTTATGCCCTAAGTTTATAAGCCTCTGAGGTTTGAAAGCCTATTTGCTAAGCCCATGGAACTTGGGACTTCAATGCTGGCAATACCCTGGAGGTTAGATTGGCCTATTTGTGATCGTCTCCTGAATGAAGCAAAGGATCCACAGACAGCTGTTGGTGACACTTTGTCAAAGGCCTATCCTTCTCAAAGTTGTTTCAATGTCTCATTTTAAAAAATGGAGACCTTAACAATAAGAGTACTATCCTCGGTGGGTAGTTGGGAAATTTAGAAATATATGGGAAACATATGCTTACCATGTGGTGAACAGGCAGTGTTAGCCACTGTAATTAAATATGCATATATTCTTTGTGGATACACGCTCAGAGTACCCAAATTATAGTTTTACTTACATATCAATGCCTGAAAAAGTATCTGCCATCTTTGGGGGAAATAAATTTTGATTTTTGTCTTGAGAAAGCAAACAATCTGTCTAAATTGGTGATTCTAAGGAAAAAAGAAATAATCCCATCATCTCAGATATTTTAGCCTCACCAGAAGTAAACCCTGGACAACTAAATTTGAGTTTTAGCTCCAACTAAACTTTGCTGATTTATTCCTCTTTTAAATGCAGAATTCAATGAAAGCAATCCAAACTTTGTAACTGGGCAAGGGGGGCTTGAATGTCCATCGCTTTTCTACCACATTGCCTTGTCTAATTCTTTTAATTGACTTTGCAGAATCATTGACTGCCTCCCCTCACAGCCCCTACTAATTAGCTGCTCAGAGCTAAGGCTTTTCCAACTGGAGCTCCCCACTCTGTCTTTTGAAATGGCTGGTTTTCCAGCTTGGAATGGAGCGTGTATAAGCTCCTGAAGCCCATGCCTGTGAATTTCTGGTTTGCATTAGACCATCATGGTTTATTGTTCTGCAGGCTCTGGAAGGAGAACTCAATCCCACTGTGCTACATATCCTCTCCAGGATGAGCCATTCTTTTAGTTGGCTGTGCACTTGACATTTGTGAGTTTGGAACCCCCTTGGGGGAAATCTTTAGATACAGTTCATCACCATCAAGTATCAAACAAGGATAATCTGCATCCCTTGAAAGCATGCATAAAATATGTAATTGCCCTTGAAAATGAGCACAAATAATTTACTGGTAAATATTTGTTTCACAAGACCTCACCCCTCTTCTCTAGGCTATAATCTGCACATCACAGATGTTGTGAAAAACGTATGGTTTTCATTGGTTCATTGTGGCCCCAAGTCTAAAGTTCTTTTAGTTTTGACTCAAAAAGTAATGAGACAGAGGGAAGGACCTTTTATTCATTTCACCATTGACTTCCCTAACAGAGATTTCCATTCCTTCCCCATCTGGTGTTCATTAGACCTTATTTAAGCTCCGCCCCCAATCATTCATCCTTTCTTCTATACATCCTTATCTTCCTGCCTCTTGGTCTAAACATTCCCATAGACTCTCATCTAACTTACCCAAAGCTATGACACCCATTTCCACTGACCTAGGCATTCCTGAGTTTAGAAAGCAATCTGTGTACACAATGAAAAACAGCCTCATTTATTGCCTTGGGTTTTAGCAGTCCTCATGTGACCACTGCCTTATCCCAGGTGTATTAAAATACGCCAGCATCTCTGTCTGCACATATGTTCAGTTCAATGTTTCATCAATGGCTGGCTTTGCCTTTGTTTTCCATTGGCTGCTTGAATGCATATTAAGTATTTTATTATTGAAGGAGATGGTTAAAACAAGTCTTTATGTGTACTCCTCCAAATGTAATATAGAGTAGGCAAAATATTGCTTAGTTATTATCTTGCTTTCCCATTATCCAACAGAGGCAAGCTAGGCAAAATATAGCAGGAAATTGAGGGTTGTGAAAGCTTGTGAGGTGAATGTGTGTGGAAGACATTAAAAGGAAAGAGTCTTTCCCAGGAATTAAAAAAAAAAATAAAGATTCAAAGTTAGGAGGGAGATGCACTGGGAAGTCCTGGAGTGGGTGCAGCTGGAACTGGGGAGTGGATATAATCAAAATCCAGTGATGAGTGACAAAATTTCAAAGAATAAAGAAAACCCTTATAATTGCATGGTCTGACTATGTTTGCTTTTTCGTAGTATTTTGTTTGTTTGTTTGTTTGTTTGTTTCATCAAAAGAATTTTTTTTAGGTTGAGCATGACGGCACAGTACTTGGGAGGCAGAGGCAGGCAGAGCTCTGTGAGTTCCAGGCTAGTCTGGTCTACATAATGAGTTCCAGAACAGCCAAGACTATGTAGAGAGATCCTGTCTCTAAACAAACAAACAAACCAAAACCAAGTGTTTTGTTCAGAAAGACACCTTATTAAATTTGAAAAGTTTGCTCTTATGGGTATAGCAATGAAATTTTGCCAGGTTTCAACCTAAAAGACTAGAGTTCTAAACAGGATTAATTTGACTGTGTTATATCTGCTCCTCTACTGGTGCATAGTAATTTATGGTTATTGCAATTACTTGTAGATATTTAAGATAAGGAATATTCCAAATATGCTTAATATGCTTAACAAATCCATTATCTGTGGAAATTGTCTGTGTTTAGAGGATTCCAGGAATAGCAATCTCTAGCCACATGAATGCGTGTTCTTGAAAACTGTAGCCATCACCAAATCTCTGCTCTCTGATCCAGGTGATATCTGTTTACTATTGGAAGGAAGTTCTATGTAACTTAATTATCTTTCATGACTTTGTTATCTTTGGGTTTATGAGGAAAAGGGAAAGCTAGAGCACATATGCTTGTCAGGCTAAGAATATGAGGTAGTTTGTTAGAAACTTCCAAAAAGAATCTTTTATATAATGTTCCTTGTAGGACAAAGCTGATGAGCCAGCAAAGGCTTCCATTGACTTTGAAAACCTATACGTGCACTATGATCACAAATTTTTATACTAGTTTTTTTTTCTTTATCTCCTATTTAGCCAACAAAAATGAGCTGAGAGTCTATGATGGGCAATCTGGGGACAGGTGGTAAGAGAAGTTTAACTTAGGACTTTACATTTTAATGGGATAGGGAAGATGGTAGAAAAACCCAATTAGTCTTTTTATTTTTTTTTAACTGGGGATTAAATCTGGAGCCTCATATATCTAGGCAAGCACTGTACCATCAAACTATATTCCCAGCACATGATTAGAATTTAGGCTCAGACACATATGTATGAATTTTTGGCTTTGAGAAGGATTAGGAAGCAATGTCTAGAGTGTTATAAAGGTAACCATGTAAGGTGATATCTTAGTTATCTTTATATTGCCATGATAAAGCAGCATGATAAAGACAATTTATAAAATAAAGTATTTAATTTGGGGTTTATATTTTAGAGGGTGAGTCTATGACCATCATGACTACAGGCAGGCATGGCGTTAGAGCAGTAGCTGAGACTGCATGAGGCAATGAGATACAGAGAAAGCTAAGAGAATAGTGTGGACTTTTGAAAGCCCTAGGCCCAGCACCCAGTGACACACCTCAGATGGGGGAAGTCCTTCTGTGTATATGTTTGTCTTATTGGTTGATAAATAAAGTGCTGTTGGCCAATAGGGAAGCAAGGTAGGCAGGAATAGCAGAGAAGGAGGATTCTGGAAATGTAGGAAAGGAGAGAGTCGCCATGTGATGCTGGGGAAGAGATGATGCATGCCACCGGGGTCCTCGATAAGATAAGCCTTTATAAAATATATAGATTAATGGTTAGGGTTGATACTTAAGACAGAGCTAGCAAATAAGAAATCCTAGTCATTGGCCAACAGCACTGTAAATAATATAAGACTCTGTGTGTTATTTGGGGGCCCTAACGTGTCAGCAGAACTCAGGTGGCTGGCAGAAACAGTTATTGTTACACACCTCCTCAAACAAGGCCCTACCTCCTAATCCTTCCCAAACAGTTCTGCCAACTAGGGATTAAGCCTATGGAAGTCATTATCATTTGAACTATCACAAGTGGGATCAGATAAGTGTTCCTTAGAGGCCTGAGCTTTGATCTGACACAGTAGGGAGTAGTATGGATGGGTGGGGAAATGCAAAGAGGTGTTTCAGGCAGTTTTATGTGTGTATTTGTTTCATCTACAAAGCCCAGTTTGATCAAACAACAATTGAGACATTACAATAAAAGAAAGGTTTTTTAAATTTTTTTTTAGTATTAAAATCAGGAGACTCATTCAAGTAAAATAGATTCTCTCTATAGTGTGGTTGTACTTATCCAGTTAAGTGAAGGCCTTAGAACAATGACGGAGCTATCCTTTCACCAAATCAAAGAAGAAGGAATTTGAATTCTTCTCAAGACTACAGCATAGAAATTCCACTTCACTCTTTAGTTTTTGGCTTTAAGATTCCAGACTCAACCCTCACAGGGTTCTAGCCAGTTGGCCTGCTTTATAAATTTTGAGCTTGGTAGCACCCACACTCATGGCAACAATGCACAAGTTCTGTTTTTCTGTAGAAGTTTGACAAACATTGGAGATGAGGAAGGTGGTAGCAGAAGGGCCTATATAGGGACCATATGTGCAAAGGCCTTGAGGTAGGAGGGAGCTGGCTTTGAGGAAATTGAAAAGGAGATGAAGCATGTGCAGTGGTTTGAATGAGAATGGCCTCAGAGACTGAAGTATTTGAACACTTGGTTCACAAGTGCAGCTTTGGGAGGCTGAAGAGTCGTGGCTTCATTGGAGAAGTATGTCATCAGATTGGGCTTAAAGAGTTTAAAGATGGACACCATTTCCAGTTGCTCTCTCTGCTTGATGCTTAAAGTTCAAGATGTGAGCTCTCGAAACTTGCTGCTCGAGCTACCATTCCTGTCATGCCTCCCTGACATGATGGTGATGGACTCTTGTCCCAGATAAACTCTTCCTCCTATTAGGTGCTCATGGTGTTTTATGTCAGCAAAGTAACTAATATATCACAGACATTCAGTGGCTAGAGAAGGAGGCAGACAGATTTTGTGTTACAAAATTCTTTTGTCAGAGTTGGCAGTTTCGTGTGTGTGTGTGTGTGTGTGTGTGTGTGTGTGTGTGTGTGTGTGTGTGTCTGGGGGTTATTTCTCTTTCTTCTCCCCTCCTTCTTCCTCCTTCCCACTCTCTGTGATACATGTTCTTACTATATAACCCAGGCTAGTCTACAATTCACCATCTTCCTGCATCTGCCTAAATGTGGGGATTACTGGTGTGTGTCACCATTTCTAAGCTAGATATCTGATAGGTTGTTAATAGAAACATCACAATGCCATCATGTAGACTCGTGTAGATCATGAATGCATTAGAGTTTCCATTCTCCTTTCTACACAGCACACTGTTTCCTTACATTTTTTCCTTTTTAGCTTTCAAACGACTTGGTCAGGTAAGAACTTGTACTGTGTCGTTAGGTTCAAATCTATTCTTTGGTCCTACAGTTTACAATAAAATGACCCCTACTTCTTTTATTCCCTGTTGTTCTAGGACCTTAACTTTCTTTTGAGAAATCATCTCTCATTCTTGGCTGGCAGACAGTTCTACTAGCAGAGGCATCCTGCCTCTGTTTTGTTGAAAAATGGATTGAAGGAGTCCAGAGCTTAAGCAAAAAATAAATTCTGAGATTGATGGATCACCATAGTGTGGTGGGTGATGTCCTTCTGTGTACACACACACACACACACACACACACACACACACACACACGTTTTTTCTTATTGGTTGATGAATAAAACACTGATTGGTCAGTCGCCAGGTAGAAAGTATAGGCAGGGCTAGGAGATGAGGAGAATTCTGGGGAGAAGAGATGCCATGTAACTACTGGGAATGTAAGACTAAGGGCATTCTCCGGTAAGATAAGGCCACGTGGAAATAGATTAATAGTTATGGCATGATAATTAAAAGAGAGCTAGCCAGTAAGAAGCCTAAGCTATGGGTCAAACAGTTTTATAATTAATATAAGTCTCTGTGTCTTTATTTGGGGCTAACAACTGTGGGACCAAGAGAGAGAGAGAGAGAGAGAGAGAGAGAGAGAGAGAGAGAGAGAGAGAACAAACCTCTGTCTACAACAGTGCCTTTTTTAAAAGTGACATATTTACTTGTATTTTATGATTGCTTGTGTGTATGTGTTCATCACATGTGTGCAGTACCTGCGGAGGCCAGAAGAGGGAAGTCAAATCTGCTGAAACTAGAGTTATAGCTAGATGATGTGAGCTGCCATGTGGGTGCTTGGGAACCCAACCCAGGTCCTTTGCAAGTGTTTTCAACCCCTGAGCCACATCTCTAGTCTCCACCCCAGGTGTCCTTTTGAAGAAATCTGCTACCTGGATTCTCAGTCACATCTAGTTTCTGCCCTTTCTGGAAGCTGCTTTTCAGTGTTATCTCTGCTAATGCAAATGGATATCTCACATTCACTGGTCACAAATCCTTTTCCTTCTGAAGTTAACCAGAACCAGTTTCTGTAGCTTACCTCTCAAGACTCTACTGCTGTGATAAGAAAGGAGAAAAGCAAATTAGTCCAGTAATAGCCACGGAGAAGCCATGGAGATGAAACAGCTTGGGCCCAGGTTTGGAGAGAAGACAAGAAGAGAGATTGAGGAAATGAGAAATAAGATTGTTCTCTGTGCAGACATAAACAGATGTGCTCACTTAGTGAGAGAATGAAACAAGAACCATTTGGGCCCATCACTGGCTTTTTGGAGAGTCAAGGGACTCCCAGAATTCCAAGAGAAATGCAGTCTCAGGGAGGAGGCATGAACAGAGTGTGGGAACCTCATCCAGGGTTTTGTGTGAACAGCAAAGGGCTGGAGACAGAGTTCTGAGTGTGGGGCTGCCACACATGTTCAACAGTTTAGCATGCTCAAGGCCCTAGGAATAGTCATCAGATCCCAAAGAAAAACTAAGAAGCAAAGAAAAAAGTGTCTGTTGATGCCTGTGATGAGTAGCTTGCTGCATCTATGGCATGCACCTTCAGGGAGATAGACTAGTCTGGTTATTGCAGCCAGAACATCTACCTCAGGTCTTAGCTGACCAAACAACTAGCTTTCCTTGAGCTACAAAGAACCTTGATTAGAAAATAGCCACTCACGTAATTTCTTCTGGGGGAGAGATATGCAACTCAGTCCAAAGGAGAATTAGGACTTGCCTAGAAGATACGCCTCAGTGAAAATTAATATGCTAGCAGTTTGGGCTCTCTGTGATTCTTGAATACATGGCTTTAATTCTAAAATACTGACTGAATTTCTGAGCCTATGAATGTGGGCACAAGGCTGTAGAACATGATGGTTCATCCATTTAGGTAGTATCATGAATTAAAACTTCTTTATATTTTCCATAAAACAATTTCTTTTCTCTGTTTTATCTCATAGTCCAAGAATGTCCTTCCTCATAGGTTTCTTAGGTAATGGGAAACTCTCGTTGGCTTAAAAGAGGCTGGTGAGAACGTTATTATAAGGGCCAGGAGAAAGCTGAGGAGACCTGAATGAAGAAGCTCTCTCTCTCTCTCTCTCTCTCTCTCTCTCTCTCTCTCTCTCTCTCACACACACACACACACACACACACACACACACATATATATATATATATATATATATAATATATATATATATATGGGAAAGACATGTCATCCCCCCATAGCCTTGTCTGAAGTGTCCCAGGCAATGCTGCAACAGTTAAAATTGTGAGTGTGAAGCACAGAATCTGAATCACATTAGTGCTGTCAGCCCATTGCACAAAATCATCAATTCCCTCGGAGATTCAGCAACATATTGACTAAAGTGAAATTAATCCATTGGGGCTACAAGTTGACACATGCCCACGTGACAAATCCATAAACTATACTGCGAGCATTAGAAGAGGAAGCTCAAAACCTCACATAAACACATCTGTCTTCTATCCCCCCAGCAAATCCTTGTTCGTGGAGTCATTTGGTTAGCGGGGCTGGACAAGGGCAGAGCTCTGAAGCACGAGCTCGGTTGACCTTTCTAATGTGATGTGCTGCTGATGGCACCCCTGGCTGAACCTCAGGAGGCTTTGTGCTCAGGTCACTGTGTTATTATGATTCACTATCCGAAATTTAGAGGAGGCGATGACTCTAATAGCCAGTGACAAAACCCAGAGAACTTCCAGTTCGTGTTGGCTGCCAAGTTGCTCTCCCCGCTAGGTGAAGTCAGAGTTGCCAGCCACAGTAATGAAAAACATGAGCCTTTAGGAGAATAGCGAGGGGCATTGCCGATAGGAAATCCCAGGGGGTCACAACACGCCTTGCTTCTGGATTCATAGTTAAAACTGTTCTTTCCGTTTAAGTGTTTCTTTGAAAAGAAACCTCTGTGAGTGAGTTTTGTGACTTTTCACTGTCTTGAGTGAAATAAAGAGCTGTGTGGTTGGTTATGTGATAGATTGAGGGTCTTTACCCCATCCATCTTGGTGTCATAGAGCAGATTTTTTTGTTTGTTGTTTCAGATTGGCCCAGAAGTTCTCAAATCTAGCAGTTCGCTTCTGGCTGTGCAGCCCCAATGGAGGTTTTGAAACCTGTCTGACCTAATGATTCCTGATCAAGAATTCTCAGCACAGGATGGGCTGTGCTGGAGGAGTGTGCTTGAGAATGCCACAGCCCTGTAGAGAGAGGAAATCAGAAAGGCTGTGGAGATGTTGATGCGAAATGCATGTTTTCATTCACTCTATGGAGCTGAAGGCACCCCAGGGGCATGGAAATGTAGGCATTTCCCTCACCTTTTGACTGTCAATCATGTGTTTGGCATGACTCAGATGTGTATCTAATTTTATTAGACACAGCACAGGCTTCTAGATTTGGGATATTTTTATTATTTAATAATTGTATTTATTTTTACTTATGCATGTGTGCCTGCTTATCTGTCTGTGTGCAGTGCCTGCAGAGGCCAGAAGAAGGCATCATATCTCCTGGGAACTCAGGTGGTTGTGAGCCAACAATGTGGGTGCTGGGAAGCAAGCCTGGGTCCTCTGCAACAGCAGCAAGTGCTCCTAGCCATGGATCCTCTTTCCAGCCCTCAATTTGGGACATTAAAATTGTATTGATTCTTTATTCTAAAGCAATTGGGTACAAATAGGATTCACAGGGGTCCCAGACTTCTGAGTTCTAACATCCAGCTCAGAGCCTCTCAACTTATTTGTATTCAGTGTAGATTTCTGAATACTAGAGATTTTGACAGCACATCACCAAATAAATGGAACAACAAAAATATAAATATTACTATTCCTATTATAAAGCCATGATCCACAGTGTCCCGTAAGCCATCTACTGTTGTTGGCAGTGATCACTCTCCATTTTTCCGTCATATACTAATGAGGAGAGTAGATCATAGTTCTACTAAACATACTATCTTTCTTTGAATACTGTGCATTTTAACACTTTTTAAAAATTTGTTGTTTCCCATGTTGTACACGACCCACAAACCCATGAATTTCAGCACTCCATCTGGTACATATGGCTGGAGTGGTGTATTTTGCTCTGTTGTAGCAAAAATAAATTTTGAACATAGATGGAAACTTGGCAGTGTATTTTCATGCTTGGCGCATTGCCTTTGCCCAGTGTTGGCACTGTGGGTTATTTCAAGCAAGCAAAGAAAATTTATGCCTTAGTTTCCCCTTTTGTAAAAATGAATAAATTCGATTTACATAGATATACACACGTAAACATTGTGGGCACACCAAAGGTCTTCGGCTATGCAGCCTTGGTGCAAGCTAGATTCTCCAGGAAGCAGGCTTGAAGAGTACTTGGGAATGTTCTTGAGGTAAACAATGTGGAAGGAACAGATCAAAGAGGCCTTGACACAGAGCTCAGCTATGCTATAGGAAGTTCTGAGGTTGGCATGGCCCTTTAGAGTTGTATGCAATTGGAGTGAGAGGCAAAATTTTTATCCAGGTTGACTAGTCATTGAATACAGGCTTTCCAAGTAGGGCTGAGAATTGGTTGAGATGACTGTTCTTAGTTGAACCAATCAGCAGAGAGCTGTCATCTTCCAACAGATAGGGAGCCAATCCTTCATTCCTGAAGTGGTGATGTGAAGAGCTCAGTACAGCACACATGGCCAGAGCCAAAGTAGGAGCAGCTCATGTGTACAACTTAGTTTACTTTCATGGTGCTGGTGGCTTTCAGGGAAGACAGAATTATGGCATGAATGAACACAATGAGAATTCTTTCTCTTTACCTCCATGATTTCCACGCAAACGTCTAGCACACTGTGATGCTGTAGAACTCTCTTGAAGGACTCCAATGGGGAAAGTACATAGTAGGAACCTTTCTGGAATTTGGTTGTTCTTCTTTGCCTTAGTGAACCATCACTACTGCATCTGGTGAGGACTACATAATCCAGCTGCATTTCATTTATGACAGAGAGCTGTAATATTTGCATCATTGTGTCTCTCAGGGTTGAGTTGTGTACACAAAAAATGGTCAGGTATTTAAAAAACAAAGGCATTGCATTTAAATTAATATAACCATTAATCTTGAAAGGGGACAGTATTCTTAATCTTTGTATGACAATGGAAACTTTGTTTTTTTATATAGAAAATGTCACACATAATTTCTATAATGAGTAAGTCACAAAGCAAACCAGATAACATCTTAAGCTTAAAGAAAAGAAAGCTCATGCTTTCAGAACTTGTAGAGAACATATAAAGTATGCTTCTAAGGAAGACTCACAGCTTTTAAATGCTTAAATCATGTTTAAAAAGCCAAAACCCAATATCTGAGGATTCAGGTTTTTTTTTTTTAACAGATAATAAAAGAAGAATGGAGTAAATCCCAAGTTTGTAGAAGGAAGTGATTTAAAAAGATAGGAGCAAGAATAAAGCATAAGAGAAAACACAACACTCAGGAGTCTTATTTATTATTATTGGAACAGTAAAGGCCGTGTTAACCTTGCAAAATGCCTGAAGTCTCTTATATATCTACTTTAGGGCAGAGTAGTTCCTCTTTTAAATATTTAACCGAGAGTAATAAAAATATATATTCACAAAACTGTACAAAATTTCTTAGAAACCATGTTAGACAGCTTTTCATCACTATAATAAATACCTGTAATAATTACAGAGAGAAAATTTTATTTTGGTTCATAATTTTGACAGTTCTAGTCCATGATTGATTGATTGGTCCTATAGTTTGGGGCTTGAAATGACGATGTGACAGAGCAAAGCCACTAAACTCATAGCCTTGGGAACACAAGAGGAAGAACCCAGGACACAATGACATATGCTGTAGTGGTGAAGTGTCATGGCATCTCCAACCTTTCTTGAAAACTGTTCACAAATGTAGATAAGAGGTCAAGTAAAGCAAAATGTCAGCAACAGTTGAATCTAGACTCTGGTTGCTAGGATAGTCATCATCCTTTTATTTCATTATGAAATATTTAAAGAGTAAGCATTAGAAATGATGGTATATTGTGAAATAGTAGAGAATATAATGAATGGAAAGTACACCTAAGAGGTTTACAACTTCTAATATTCATTTAAAGAGATCAGCTTTGGTCAGCAACAGTATGGGAATTACCAGACCTGGTTCCCAAGATATCGTCATCTGGTTTGTATTACTATAATAGAAAATTTGAGATTGAGAAATAAATATAATAGAGGTTTATTTCTTACCATTCTGGAAGGCAGCGAAATTCAATGCCAGGGTGAAATAGATCAGGGGAACTGGGCTGTCCCTAAGACTATTTGGCTAGCGGTTAAACCCTGTTAATATTAATAGTAGGCATCCTTCAGTGTTTAGATAAACTTAAAGTAAGCTAAGCTGTTGGGAGCCAGACCAATTAGAAACTTCAGTTGAGAGCTATCAGCTCATTCTTTGTTTCTGGCTTCCTTGAGCAAGGAGTTGTCAACCAAACTGTCCTTTTCTTGGCAACAGATTCTGTCATCACCGTCTGGCTCTTTTGAGTATTTCACAGTTGTTCTTACTGCAAAAACCGCTATCACAGTGCTACCCAAGCTACACACTTCAGCTTTGGAGGCCTTACTTAGGTATTGAACCTGGAGAATTCCACTTGGGCCTTGAGTCATAAACCTCTGTGACCTCCAGATATGACCCACACACATACATAGATGTTCTGGACAGGTAACAGTCTTGATTAAGGTTTGGGGCTGAGGAATTCCTCTCCAGTGACTTAACGAAAAGCTTGTGATGAATAGATGGAAAATAAATTGTGTTTCTGTTAGGTTTGTGGCTAGTTCTCATGATGCTCATGGGGGTAGAACTGGAGCCTATGTTGTGATTGGTGAAGTTGCACTCTGAACACATATGTACTAGCCTCTTTTCTAACTATGTAAGTAGGCTATTTTCAGTCTTGCTAGGTTATCCTGTGAGGTTTCTCTCCTAGGCAGTACCCCTACTTTAGCAACATTTGGGCCTAATAAAAGATTTACCCAAATGCCTTATTTGCCTGTTTGTGGTCTTTACCATGGGGAAAGCAAACTTGATGGGTTGCCCAATGGACAGATAATATTCTAGATTTCCCACCTCTGCTATGAGGGACTGAACAGAGGTAACTAGAAACTCTAGAGAGCCACTGAATCTAGGGAGCCCCAAAGATTAGAGATGCAAGAAACACCAGGAGACACCTTAATTATTCCAGAGAGTGACCAAGGGCAGAGTCTACAAGAGGCTAAGACTGTAAAGGACAGTAGAAACAAGGGACACAGGAGAGGCTAAAGAGATGGAAGATGAAAGCCTGTAAGGAGATGAAAAGGCTGCAACAATCAAATGAATTTAAAGAGCTTCCAAGGATTAAAGAGTAGAGGGTCCCAATGCCCCAAACTCATGCTGTTGGCTATTAGTGCCCTAAGCCCAGATCAAGAAGCCTGTGCCTTGACCACTCAGCACATGGAAAGCTTGGAGTCATAAACCTCTAGATTTGGAATCACAGCTTGTGAGTCTCTGGAGTTCAGGGATGCCAAGGTTAATGGGGCTTCCCCTTGACCACTCCAGATGTCTATTAAGATAGAGAGAACACCCAGCCCGACGTTCATGATGAAGATGCCTGCACATGCTAGGCCTTCTCACTTCTATCACTCCAAGGCAGAAGATAGATAGCCAAGAAAAAGACCAAGCTCACTTCTTTGTTAACCCTATTCTTGTTTATTGGTAACTAGCCCACTCCCAGGATATCAATAATCCATTCATGAGAGCAAACCTCCTGTTACCTGGCCACCTCTTACTGGGTATCTCCTTTGAACACTGTTGCACTGAGGATTAAGTTTTTAGTACATAAACCATGTGCATTCAGCTGACAGCAGAAAGTCCAACTCTTTAGCATAATTTCCTTGCTGTCTGTCTTGTTTTATTTTTCTTGGCTGTTCTTGTTTCACAGTTTGAATGGTGAACTTCTGGATTCATGATTTTGACTTGCTTATAAATTGATACTGTATCTTTCTCATCATAGGTTAAAGTTTTTAGTGTCATTCGGATCACCAAAACTTAGCACCTTGTCATTATTTCAGAGTCTATAGACAGCAGAAGTAACACATCCAGGGTGTCTGTCATCATCCACGCTTTAGCATGACGTGACCTAGAAATCCAGACTGTCTAAGCCCAGAGAAAGGAGGTGGAGAATGGGAGAGGGACAGATGTAATCAATAAAAGCCAAATAACCTTGACCATAGTGCTATCTATGTACTTGGAAGTGCTGGTTGGCTATTTTCTTGGCTTCAGTTGATGTCTGTGTCCATGTCTGGGTACACTTATACAATATGAGTTTGATCCAGGACCTGGAAGTCCTTCTTTGGAAAAATTATGCTTTGTTTCATTTTGTTCAAAATTCCTCAGCCAACATAGTTTCCTATTATGGAAATTAGACCTTAAGGATTTTGTGTGTGTGTGTGTGTGTGTGTGTGTGTGTGTGTGTGTGTGTGTGGCTTAAGACGATAAATTTCCTGAATAAAGATGTAAATATAGCAACTTTCTGAGTATTTCAAGCGGCCTTCATTTGGGCTCTTCATTCAATTTCTAATGAAAACTTGGGTGTCTTTTTGGATTCTCTGCATAAATAGATTCCAAACTTGGCTACCTAATGATTTCATGGAGAGACCTCCTATACTGTGGACTTCTGGGTCCATCCCAATTGTGTAGACTCAGAATCTGTGGAATGTGGGTGATTATAGTCTCTAATTGAAAAAAATCTCCACAATTTACCCAAAGGCCAGGCAAGATCATCTCAAACTTTTCTGTGTAGAAATCATCAGGGTGTCTTCTTATGATGCAAATTCTGACCTGGTACTTCTGAGGGAAGTCAAAGCTCTTAAAAATAAATTAAGCTCCCACTTGGTGCTGGTGGCCTGCAGACCACACCATAGGTAATGGAGGAACACCCTAAAATCAGGGCTGTATCTTGCATTTGGATACTAGCCAGCATAAGACAAACTTGGTTCTCAACTCCTTGTTCTTGGTTTTACTATTTTGAAATGTTGCTTGACTATCCAAAGAATTAGATCTGAGTAACTGTTCACTTTGGTTTGCCAAATAAGGTCCTAATTTAAAGTTATCCTGTCATAATTATTAAAAGGACCTCATTACCTTCACTTTGAGAAAAGTCTCTATCTGGAGACAAATTATAAGATTGTCTTTTCTAGGCAAAGGTCAAGAAGTAATATGATTTGGTGCACAGCATGCAGTTTGTACACTCAAAATCCTGTGCAGATTCAAATGAAGGTTTCACTATTCCCCAACACTCATAACACAGGTCTGTGGTACATAAAGCAGGTGGTTTATTATGAGGGTTTACAGAAGTTACACAGGAAGCTTTCAGCCTAGTAGTTTGCAAGTAGTTGCATGTAGTAGACACCAATTTATAGGCCCTGTCTCTTTAACAACTTTTAAAAACTGGTGTGGGGGGCATGTGTCTCTCTCTCTGTGTATCTGTGTCTGTTTGTATGTATGTATGTGCTCTGTGTATGTGTGTGTGTTTGTGTAGTCTCTCTTGCTCTCTGTGTGTCTGTGTCTATCTGTATGTATGTGATCTCTCTCTCTCTCTCTCTCTCTCTCTCTCTCTCTGTGTGTGTGTGTGTGTGTGTGTGTGTGTGTGTGTGTGTGTGTGTGTGTGCATTTGCAGAGGCAGGAAAAGGGAATAAGATCCCCTGGATCAGAGTTACAGGAGCTTATGGGCTATTTGACATGGGTGCTGAGAACTGAACTCCAGTTGTTTGCAAGCCCTAATTTATTTTTTATCACCTCCATTCATTTGTTTTGATAAGTGTGAATGTGTGTATCTGTGTGGGTGTACAGTACTATGATGTGTGTAGAAGTCAAAGAATAACTGTGGGAACTGGTTCTCTCCCACCTGGTAGGTCCAGGGGATTCAGCCCAAGGAGTCAGGCTTGGCTGGTGAGTGCCTTCATGCTGAGCACCGACTCTCCTCACTCTTCCCTCCATCTCTTTATAGCTAATGAAATGAGCATTTAGTCTTCTTGAGGATGATCAAAATGTAGAGAATCTGAAGCAACTGTGACATTAAAAAAATGTATCTGCTACACCTGTATTTCAGCACAAGCCTCAGGAAGCCCATATGGAGTCTATGACTTCAACAGTTCCCCTGTGATTTTGGTGTTACCATGTGTGCTTTGACTACATTAACAGAAGTGAATTTCGATCTAGGGTAGTAAAGGAATTAACATTTATTGAGTTCCAAATGTGTACCAAATGGAAATAGTTCCACATTGGAACAGAAAACTATAGATGTTTACAAAGTGGAGTCTGAAATAGGTTGATAACTGGTAGTTTATTGGGGAAAAATACTCATGCCAGGGAGCCAGTGATCGGGTTTGTACCTGAGCAGGATGGACCCAGAAATGCTTCCCAATCAGCTCAGCCAGGTGAAAGAGAGCCTCATGTGTGCCTCTCTCCTTCTTAAATCCTTAGTACATAACTCTGACCAGGCCCAAGCGGGCATGGTCAGCGGTATCTCTAATCAGGGTTTCTCCCTACAGAAAACTAAGATAGTTGAAGGAAAGGCGTAGGCTGTTTAATCCACTTTACAAACAGTAAAGAGTTCTTGAATGAACCTTCATATCCGGTTTTTAAATCTAAGAACCCCATAAAAGGATTTTTATCTGAAGAAGATGTGGGTGGGAACAGAAATCTTGGGTTATAGTTTAAATAGATAAAAATCCAATGGAAACTATTCTGACAAGTATGTAAGTTGAGTAAGATATATTTAAGAGTTGTGTTTTAGAATGCTCATGAACTAGATATTTGGGCTTGTCTGGGTAATTTCAGTTACCCCCCCCCCCCCGTTCTTTCAAAAAAAGTAGAAGTTTGAGGATGTCATTTGGGTATTATGGCAATGTTTTACCAAACTGAGCCCATGTGCTTTAAATGCATTCTGTCTGAATTTCCAAAATAACTTTATGGGGTATTATTATTCTTGATTTATAGATGAGGAAGCTGAGACAAAGGAAATTTAGTTTCACCTGGGTTTCTTTGTTTGTTTTTTTTGTTTTGTTTTGTTTTCAAAACCAAAAGCTACAACTGAGATTCAAACTTTGGTGGGCCCAACTTTCAGATCCTTCTCCTTAACCATCACATACGGTTTCTATGTTAATTAATACTTCCATTCTTTCCACATTTCTTCAACAACATCTTATTATTGCATGCTCTAATATGACTAAAGCTGGGAACTTTGCCCAGAAGCATGATTTGTGTGAGATACATCTCACTGCAGAGCTGACACAGCCATCTAATGCACTAAAGTGAACTTAGTGCAAGAAGATGGGCTGTGTTCAGTTTTCACCTTTATTGAGGCAGAACAATAAAACTATAACAAATGACATATCTTTAAAGTACATAATTTTATCAGCTTTGACAAAGTTTACACCTAGAACATTGCCATTATGAAGCTAACCATTTTGTCTCTCTCCCTAAATTCAACTCCAGTTTCTTTGTAAATCCATTTCTCCCTCTGCCAAGATCCATAGGTACTTTCTGATCTGATTTCTGCAACTTTACTTTTAATTTTTTATTACATATATGTGTGAGTGTGTGTGTGCACGCACACATCATGCACATGTATGAGTGCACCATAGCATACTTATGAAGTCAGTTCTTCCCACCGTATGGTTCCCAGTCATTAAACTCATGGCATCAAGCTTGTCAGTAAGTACCTTTACACACGGAGTCATCTTGTTGACCATGATTTCCGTCACTTTAGATTACTTTACACGCCTCATGACGTCACATAAATGGAATCATAGATTACATACTTCTCTTTGTCTTATCCCTTTCACTCAGCGTACTGATTTTGAGATCCATTAATTTGAGCACCTTCTTTTCTTCTTTTTTTTAAAGACAAGATCTCACAGTTGTCACCCAAGTTGGCCTAGGACATTCTGTGCACCCCAGGCTGGACTCAAACTCATTCTCCTGCTCAGGAGCCTCCCAAGTGTTAGGATTATAGATATGAGCCACCATACCTGGCTATTGCTGAGATCTTTTGCATTATCTGAATATTCCACAAGATTTCCAGCCATTTACCTGTGGAGGAACATTTTATCTGTTTCTGGTTTGGGGCTATTACAAACAAAGCCATGGACACTTATGACACCTTACTGTGACCCTGTTTCTAGTTGACTTGCATAAAGGCCCAGGATGGGACCAGCTAGGTCACATGGATTGTACATGTTGAACATTTAAAGAGGCCGTCACACCACTTTACGAACTGGCAAATAGTTTTTCTCTGTGTCTGCACCAACATTTGGCATGGTTAGTTTAGAAATATATAAATGTATTGTTTGGTCATATCAAAGACTTTTTCGGCATCTAATGAGAGGATCACATGGTTTCTGTCTTTGTATCTATTTGTATGGTGGATTGCACTTATTTATTTACATGTGTCAAATCATCCCTGAACCTCTGGGATGAAGCTGATTTGGTCATGGTGGATGATCTTTTCGATGTGTTCTCAAATTCGGTTTGCAAGCATTTGTTTGTAAAAAAAAATTGTGTCTATGTTCATCAGAGAGATAGGCCTAGGTTTTTCTTTACTTAATGGCTTGGTCTTTATCTGGTTTGGGGTATGAGGTAATACTGGATTTGGAAGTGTTCCTTTTTGTTTTATAGAATAGTTTGAGTTTATGGTCAAGAGAAAGAACAAACCAACTGACCTGAAAACACTACTTAAAAAAAAAAGTCACATGAACAGAAGAAAAAGGTCTGTCAGAGAGACATGGATGTTTCAAAACAGGTTCTCAGAAAACCACTGACTATACTGTTTTAGGTTTTAAAAACCACTCTGATTAAGGAATTGACACCAATTTTAATACCGCTGCACACCAAGGTCTTCATGGGAAGCTCCATGAAGACACAGACTTGATTCTCTGATGGTAATCATTTCAGGTATTAGCTTGGGAAGAATGCAGCAAGAAATAATGTTTACTTCCTAAATAAATGAATGCATGCTGTTTCAAAGTAGCTTGTATGTCACTGTTGATCTCTGGAAATCTTAATTGCCCATTTTTCCCCAATACAATTCATGATACCAGACATATTCCCATCAGCTGTGGCTGTAGGAATGAAAATAACATACAGGTGGCCAGAGGTGGCTCAGTTCCCTTAAGTTTTGAAACAAAGTATCCCCCCAGTGAGTAATAGTTAACCAAACTAACAAAATGTTGCTTATGAATGGTGCAGCTGATAGATTTTGTGGAGTTCTTTACTTGACCAGAAGTCCTTTATCTGCTGTGAATTTCTTTAGGTTTGTGTCTGCTTGACTTTGTAAAAATACTTAATACATGGTAAAAAAAAAAAAAAAAAAAAAAAAAAAAAAAAAAAAAAAAAAACGGAAGCTTCTCTCCTACCCAGTTGAGACCAATTGAGATTCCGGCTGTTGAAAACACCCCAAAGAGACTTTGAATGGCACATGCAAAGCAGATCTCTCCAGCACTGAGGTAGGAATGAGGCTATACCTGGCTTAGATACGAAGGTCAAGAGCAGTTCTTTGAATAGCACATCCAACCCTGAGAAATCAGGGGAACTGGCTGGCACCTCAGCTAAAGCGATTATTGATAAAGTATTGGACATCTGACAGTTTCAAGTATTGCATCAAGTTTTTTGTCAGGACCATGTGACTAAAAACCAAAAACAGGATGAACAGAGACAAAGAAAAAGGAAAGAAATATAAAGACAGTCTGTCCTATTGTCCACCTTGATGATTTGTTCTTAAGTTCTCATTTACACACACACACACACACACACACACACACACACACACACACACACAGGAGCGTACTTTTTGGAACCATCTGAAAAATGTGGGTTTCTATTTCCAGGAAGACTTGAACCAGGTTTGAGATAATTGTAGGCTTAACTGACAGCTCTTAAGTACAAAGTTTAAACCTTTAGATCCCCAGTCCTCTCTACAAGTGGAGTTTTCCTTTGAGATTGTCAAATAAATATGTTTGGGAAGGATGGTAAGTGTGAACAGATGGCCATTTTTAGCTGAGATATTAAGTCTCAACGTTTACATTTAACTGAACGATCTGCCTGCTGGAAGCCGTGGGTGTGATGGAGTATACTAGTTGGCAACACATCAATTCTGTAAAGCTAATTGATAGCTTTGGAGTCCTTAAAAGATCTTTAGGACCAGGAAAGTGTTAGAGAAGATTGTGGCACTGTGCTACCCCATGCCAACACTGTACACTGAGCCTCTGTGGACTTAACACCATCTTCCAGATGGAAATAACATCATTTCTACCAAACACTACACAAGAGTGAAGAGGGCATGGGACCCTGGTGGCACTTAATGCATTGCCCCTGGCAGATTTCGTGACCTGGGGCAAATCCCTGAAGTCTCTCAGGGCCACTCTCCTCATTTTAAAAAATGGAACAGGATTGCAGCTAATATCTGATTCGTTATTTTCCAAGAGGTTGTCTTCCTTGGAAAGTGGTAGCACATGGAACCAAAAGCTTCCTTGGTCTCACTAGGCCAAAGGACAAATCTAGGCTTTTGTCTTGGAACGGGTATGTTGAGGGGCTTCTGTGTCTTCTAGTTAAGGAAGACAAAGCACTTCCTAAACTTTGCAAGAACTCAAGCTTCAGCCTGCATTCTTTTTCTTCATGCACTTTCTATTTAAGGTTTTATGGCTCGAGGATTTGAAAGGTTAGGAAGGTATGGGAGAAACACTCAGAAGCTGAACTCATGGCAAAGAATATGTTAGAGGTAAATAAGCATCTGTGAGATGCATAAGAAAGGTCATTAAGGATGATGGATGTTACACACAGGACACCAACCAGCACTTAAGTCCATATGAAGGAGGAGATGGGCAGTTGGAAAATGGAAACTAGAATGTTTCTAGTTTCCATTTATTATCTTCCCATGGAATGTACACACACGTACACACACACACACACACACACACACACACACACACACACACACAGGCATAATCACTCACACACAACTAAGAAATGGAAGCTATTCAGAGGGGGAAATTTACAACCAAGATAATATTTAACAAGACTCATTACCAGTGGAGCCCACAGGAAGGAAGGACAGGCAACCTAGATGTGCTATAATATAAACTTTACTTCAGAAACAAACAGCCATCCATCAGAAATGACAACAGATGTGCTTTCATTGAAGGAGGAGGAAGATCCTATCTTTCCAAGCCTACTCAAGTACATAAATCATGCAGGAAGCTGTTTAAGGCCACTATTTCATGCCCAAAACATTACTGTGAAGTCCATGTTCCCTGCAATCATGTTTTAATTAATGGGCACTCTTGGTCACAGAGGCCAATGAAAGAGGCCTGAGGGAAGAGACTCTCTGGAGAAGATGACAGTATGACTTGGCCCACAGTCTCTTATTTTAGGAGAGGTAGGTTAGGGCTCCAAGGCAAGAGCTCCTCATTGTTGGGCACCTCCTCCTGATGCCTAGACTTTTCGGTTGCTCCTAAGCTTGCATAATGGACTGTCTCAAGTGGTGTTTCTTATGGTTTTAATTAGACCTGTGTTTATCCGATTCATGGCTAGTGCCCAGAATGGGTTGAGGGCGAGATACGTTTCCAGCTAGCATTTTCTTCCCTCATAATCAATGTCAAAGCACTTCTTGGTTTGTATACAATCCATTTGAGTAATGAATGAGCCTAGAACTTAGAAACACTAAGTTTATTTTAGGAAACGTTTCCTATTCCACAGTCTTTTTTATCCTCTGCATGGGGCTGCCCAGTCGCTTAGCTTATGGAACACATGGCAAAGGGTATAGAGAAGGTGGTAATGGCTATTTGAAAATTCCAGGTCATTGAACAAACAAACAGAAACACTAAGCTTTTAGAATTTAGTTTCCATCAAGTATCTGTGTAACCCTTCAGTGCAGCTATGTATCAGATATACCAGAATCATCTAGACACAGTTTGTGAACAAAATTAAAAAATCTTACCAATTAAAATATTACACCATGTACATTTTCATACTTATCTCAAGATGTCTTTGGTTAGTGAGACTATCTTAAATAAGCACATATTATAATGACTAAACTCTAAACTAAAAATGAATTAAAAATAAATTTGAAGCACACACATGTGCATTCATCTTAACTTATCTAACTTAAAGGTACTCTTATTTTATCTAAGACTTCAGGATCACCTGTAGGGTGACTGGATGATCTAGTGGCCAAACTGCATACATTGGAAGTGAATAGTTACTCTGGATCAACAGGTGCAGTTGCTAGTTTTAACTCTCATATTTGTCACATGACTGCTTGCTTTGTGTCTGTCAGCCCTCATATCAAATGCCACCTCCCGAGAAGTCTTCTTTAATTAAAAACTTCTCTGCACAAAAATCATTGGAGAAGTCTTCACCTCGATAGCCCAAAATATAATAGGATACATCATGACAGCAACTACAACTTGTGTCTTTTTCTCTTTTACTGTTAAAATAATAGAATTCCCCAACTCTTAGCTGGGTGTCACTCGATTAGAGATTATGTTTCTGAGATGGCTTTGTAATTTGTTGTAGCCATGTGATTCAGAGGGGGTCATACAGGTCTTTTTTTTTACAGGTAATACAGGTCTTTGCTTACAGTTCTTTTGAACAGAGAGGTCCTTGCTCTGAACCTTTTCATTCTCCCTGACTACAATGCAGACATGGTGCTGATCCATTGCAAAGACCACATACGTGAGGAGTCTACCCTGTAGGATGGATGGAGAGATTGAAGAAACCTTGGTCCTTGGAGGTGCTTGTCAATGGAGCCACCTTCACCTTTGGAACAACAAAAACAACAAAATGCACGTCTGCTTTCTTTGAGTGCTATATTGCAATCTCTTTTTCCCTGTATCACAAATAGCACAGGCTGCATCCCATCTCTATATTTCATTTTCCTGATGAGTTATCTGGTTCTTCCCTCATTTATCTGTTTTTTAAAACTGTTTATTCCTATGAAAGCATAAATCTTTTGTTAACATTTACATCACCAGTGGTTAGGACAGTACCTACCACATAGTAGGTGCTCAATAAATATTCATGGATTTATGCTTTAGTAATTAGAGAAGACACAATTAATTAGTTGTAGAAGCACATGTTAATGGATTGTTATAGATAAGGGGTAATTGAACCTCTTCCTATAAGGGTATGGTTATGGTTTGAGTCACCATTATCATCAGATAATGTTGTCTGATCTATCAGATCTCCAGTAGTAAGGCCAAGGCCTAGGGTAATTTGGAAGGGGCAATTATTTAGCTCTTCTGTTATTTAAAATGTGAGAGTTAGATAAGTAGGATGATGTGGAAAGAAAGGGTGGGGGGAGGTTTAAAAAAGCAGTACTCTTATTTTTATCTAAGGCTTAAGGATCACAAACGGGTGACTAGACAGGTCTTCTAGCGGTCAAATTGTATACGTTGGCACTGAATAATTACACTGGGTCAACAGGCACAGTCTGAAACTGTCTTAGGCAGACCTTAGCCACATCCCAGACAAGTGCCAATTGACATAGAATATTTCCTTTTTGGAAAGCTAAGTAATACATCTAAGAAAAATGGGATTCTCAAGTGTTTAATGGGTACCAAACTCACCAGAAAACACCGGCATGATCCAAATTTTACCCCCATGTCTGGGTGTTATTACTGAGACACAAACTAAGTCATTCAATGTGCCAGATCCCAGAATTTTTACCCTGTGGATTAATTCTCCTTTGCTCTATTTATGGACATAAAATAAAGGTCGACCACTAGGCAGCAGTCGGAACAAACTTTTCGGTTTAAAAAGTTGGGAAAGGGCTTTGGAATGGCAGATTTTTGTTTGTTTGTTTGTTTGTTTGTTTTTTAGGTTTACCTTCCACAATGACCTGGAAGAAAAAGAACACGTTTTTAGTATAACCATGAACGGAAAGGGTCAGCTTAAGTTCCCCGGGAAAATTCTACTCAAAGAATCAAAGAAATGGGCAAGATAGGACGGGAATAAAGAAATACGTGTAAGAGAAGATAAGGAAACAACTTTTGGTAGTTAAAGCTATCAAAACCATAAGGGGCTGTTATGCCTTGTGTTGGAGCCCACAAGACTTTGTGACTAGGTCCCTAGCAGATTGTGGTTAGGTAGCAGAGCATCGGCATTGATTTGATCGTTCATTCCATGCATATTGAAATGCCAGGGTGGACCCGATGATGAATAGGGCTGGAGAGGGTTAGACTTTCATCCTAGTGTCAGAATCAATGCCAACACATCAGGTGTACTCAAAGACTGCTCGAGTATATTCTCCACTGGCTAGATCACAAAGAGTCACACAAATGAGGAACTTAGCCAAGAACGATGTTTACAACTAAATCTGTTACAAGGGAAGCCACAGAGGAGCACGATACCATGGTAACGCATATTTACCCATTGCGCATGCTCTGGGAGCTTTGTGTAGTCTAAGGAGAGACACAGTCTCCCTCACAATGAACAGGACACAGACTCCCACGAGGGAGGGCAGCGTTTGTAAGGAGCTGAGATAGTTTCTATCTGGGCTTCCCCAACTAGCCAAACTCCGCAGCAAAGATTTTAATTGTTGCAGAGAGCGATTAAGTAGATGAAAATTTACTGAACCTTGAATAATAGAGTAGGAGGAGAAAATGAGGAAAAAACGGTTGGCAGTTTCTAGATGGGGAAAATCCAGACTGGTTTCCTGAGAAACGATTCCTTTTAGGGTAGGATCCAGATGACAGTGGGTCTCCAAGCATGCCCTGTGTAAGAATACACGTGACCAAAATGCAGATTCCAGGGTCTGTCTCCAGAGATTTTGGTTTCTTATGATCAAGAAAAGGGATTGAAAATTCAATTTTATTTTTAGTAAGTTTGTTTCCCCAGGTGATTATTATGCAAGTCACTAGTGGACCCAACCTCAAAAGCAATGTCCTGGAAGAGTCTCGCCATTACCTTGGAGTCTCTTAATGGGCCAGAGGAGACTCAGGCGGGCTTTTGGAAGCAAACTGGCACAGGCTGCCAGGGAACAAGCTTAGCCTTTCCATCCCGAATGAATAGAATCTGGGGCCTACAGTAGCTGGCATGCAAGTTAGCGCTATTTTAATCAAGACAAAACAAATAACGTGCAGCTGGTAACTGCTACCTTGAACTACACATTCAGCTGCAGTTTGTATTCAATTTCTTGCAGATGTGGCAAAGCAAACGCAATAGTCTTTCTAAAGCCAGTGGTGCTAATGTGGCAGCAACCAGCTCTGAGGCTGATGTGACCATTACTCTCCCTTAAAGTTATGATGGAGTAAATATACTCTAACATTCAGTTGCCTCGGCGTTTTGTCTTAGTGCATGTGCTTGCATTTTGGCTGTAGCACAAAATCACCTGTGAATAGAATTGTCTAGGGCAGTGGCTCTCAACCTTCCTAAAGCCTTGACCCTTTAACACAGGCCCTCATGTTGCAGTGACCCCCCACCATAAAATTATTTTCATTGCCAACTCATAAATGTAATTTTGCTGCTGTTATTGAATAGTAATGTAAATAGCTGTGCTTTCTAATGGTCATAGGTGACCTCTGTGAAAAGGTCCTTTGACCCCCTAAAAGGGCTGTGACCCATAGGTTGAGAATCACTGGTCTAAGTTGTTTTTTTTTTTTTTTCCTCTTCATAGGCAATTTTATAGCTGCCACTGTTTTAAAATTCTACCACACAGCACCCTTACCTTCATGACACTTATTAAAGAATTATTTGGTCGTGTGTGTGTGTGTGTGTGTGTGTGTGTGTGTGTGTGTGTGTGTGTATGAAAGTGTGAGTTGATGTTAATGCAAGTGAGTACAGATTCCTGTGGCGGCCAGAGTGGGGATTCACCACTGGAGTTGTAATTACAGACAGTATTGGGCCAACTGACATAGGCTTTGGGAGCTAAATTGGGCCCTTTGTGTGAGTGGTTTATACTCATAACCACTGAACCATCTCTCTAGCCCCTGACACTATTGTTTAGTGTTATAGGTTAACCCAGAAATTCACAGAGAATAGCCACGGCTGGCTTGTAATTCCATTGGGCTTCTTATCTTTGCCTATCTTACCTAGGGGAGCCACTGAATATAGATAGTTGTGAGCATATTTGTGAATTGTATTATATCAGCCAAATAGGAAGACACAAAGAAATTGTGGTCTGTGCTGCTGACACACAAATAGGACAGAGAAGGTAAAGATGTCCATTGCATGCAAGTGAGATTAGAACTCCTATTGATGGTCAACAGCTACCGAGTGCTTCTATTCTAGGCACATGCATTGACTAATTCAGTAGTTGGTCTGGATCTCTAACTGTCTCCACTGGCAATGAAGACAATGCAGACAGGGGTTAATTATGCTACCCAGAACCACAAAGCTCTCCAACCCCCCCTAAAGCTGTGACCCTTTAATACAGTTCCTCATGCTGTGCTGACTCCTAACCAGAAAATCATTTTCATTGCTTGTAGTGGCATCTTGCCTTTCCCGTGAACTTGGGTGTGGTTTCAGGGGCAGATGTGACCCATTATAAGGTAGAGGAGGGGCTGGCTAGCACTCTCTTGAGTTGTGGAGAGCATTGAAATCGCAGAGACTGCATCTTCTGGAGCAAGAAGACGGCTCTTATCTATGTAAGCTCTTCCCTAATGAATACCTATTTATCTTTTATCTTGGACCTGATGGATCATTAAAACCCCGCCTTCAATTGCTGCTTCATAACTGTAAGTATGATACTGTTATGGATTATAATGTAAATATCTGATGTGTGGGATGGTCTTAGGTGACCCCTGTGAACCCAAAGGGGTCATGACCCACAGATTGAGAGCTGCTGCTTTAAAGTGACAGGGTTACATTTGAACAGGCATAGCTCCCTCAAAAAACTTATTCTAAATCTAACATCCCACCTCCAGCTTCCATACTATGCTTTCAGAATTCACATTTTCTAAGTATATGAGTAGATTTTAAAAAAACTATGTATATATGTTTATAATGATTGATATAGCAAAACAATGTATAGTTTTCCTTTAACATGAAATTTTATTGTTTAATCAAAATAACTAATTTATAGTCATGTCTGGACTACAAGCCAAACAGATTGCAGTAAGTTGAAGCAGATACCAGGGACATAAGAATAAAGGGTTTGTGTGGAACTTTCAATGTGATGGGAATTAGAGCTGGTCACAATACACGGCAGGTCTGGGCACTGCATGGGTCTGTGTTAGTGGTGATTATGTCAGGGAGCAGCAGAGAGTTTCTGTGGAAGCAGATGGTAGTGGGAGTGGGAGTGGGGGAGTCACCGCAGCCAACCACTGGATTCGAGTTAGACTGATTTGGAAGGCTTCACCAAAGACACAGGGCCCACTTGATAATTATGCCAGAAAGCACCTAAGTACCTGTTCTATGCTCCCTTCCTTCTTAAAGAAACTTCCATCTACAGTTCCCGAAATTATGGCACATGAATTGGGCACAACTGTGTAGACCAGGGCTTGGTACCCAGCCCAGGAGCAAATGTCTAGAAAAGAGGGTGAAGGTACGTCAAGTGTTCTGGAGACCATGAATAGAAAATGTACCCAGGATCAAAGGACAACTGTGATGGAGGCAGCAACAAGATGTCAATGGCACTGCTATTTAAAGCATAGTTCAGGAGCCTGTGTCAACAAGTGACCCTTTTGCTACAGCGATGTGAAGAGACATGAATTGAAGTCAAGAGTCCATAGATTTTCATACTGATTGAACATTGACATAAAGGCAAATTATCCAGTGACTCTCAGAAGAAACACAAATGGCTGGTGAATGCTTTGAGAGATATTTGACATCCTGAGCGATTAGGAAAACAAATTAAGACTCTACCTCCCCCCAGTCAGAATGGCTATCTTCAGGAAAACAAGTTATAACATATATCAGCATGGATGTAAGGAAAGAGGAACTCTTAGTCACTGTTAGTAGGGGTGTAAAGTAGGGTAGTCACTATGGAAATCCAGTATGGATATTCCTGCGGGGGAGGGGGACCCTAGAAACAGAACTGCCACGTGACCTATATCATTCCTGGGCAAATGTCCAAAGGACTCCCTATCCTACCACAGAAATACTTGCACATTTATGGCTGCTCTATTTGTAGAGCAAGGAAGTGGAATCAGGCTAGATGCCCATTAATGAATGAATGGGTAATGAAAGTGTGGTATAGGCGTACAATGGGATTTCATTCAACCATAAAAATGAAATATGAAAATTTCATGAAATAAATGGAATTGGAGAATATTATATTACCAAAGTACCCCAGGCCCAGGAAGACAAATATCACTTTCTCTATTATATGTGGGTCTCGATTCTAATGTTCATATTTGCATGTCTAGATGGCAGTGGGTGTGGGCAGAGGTCCAGCAATGAGAAAGGGAGCATGAGATGTGTGTGTGGGGGTGTCTTCAATTGAGTGGAGAGGGCAATGAAATGAGAAGGGGTAGACTAGTTGTGGAAGTGTATATGGAAGGATGGGGTAGGCCAATGGGAAGACAGGGGAGAGGAAGACAAGAGGTTCATTTTGTCAGTCAGTTTCATTGGTGGAGGTGTCTCTGTATATATGTTTCTCTTATTGGTTGATGAATAAAACACTGTTTGGCCAATAGCCAGGCAGGAAGCATAGGTGGGGCCCAGGAGAGGCAGAGAGTGGCTGTTGGGAGACACCATTTAGAGACCGGGAAGATAACACCTTGCATTCTCTGGTAAGATAAGGCCATGTAGATAAACATAGATTAGTAGTTATGGGTTAATAATTAAGACAGAACTAGCCAGTAAGAAGCCCTACTCATCAGCCAAGAGTTTTATAATTAATATAGCGTCCGTGTGTTTATTTGGGGCTGAAGCGACTGTGGGACCAGGCAGAACAGAAACCTCCATCTTCAATTCATTGGCCCTGTTGTTTTGGATCTCTGACAAGGCAGCACATGGCAGGTATGCCTAGCATTACAAAACTTCTATCCTTATGAGCTAAGAAGCCAAATGGAAAGGCTAGGCAGGTCAAGATGTCCAAATTCCCACTGGGGCCATGTCCCCAGCAACCCCTGGATTTGATCCCCAGTAACACAAAGAACCAAAACCAGGAACAAGCCCTTCCAACCTCTGGTAGTATAGCTCTTGCTTTTCTCCTTTTATTCATGTCCCATTTCACACAACCCAGAGAAATACTTTAGTGAAAATTATTTCTTATTAAAACCTTTTATTAGCTGGGCGTTGGTGGCGCACGCCTTTAATCCCAGCACTCGGGAGGCAGAGGCAGGCGGATCTCTGTGAGTTTGAGGCCAGCCTGGTCTCCAGAGCGAGTGCCAGGATAGGCTCCAAAGCTACACAGAGAAACCCTGTCTCGAAAAACAAAAACAAACAAACAAACAAAAAAAAAACCAAAAATCCTTTTATTGGTCAGCTTACCATAGTTCTCTACTAGAAGAATATATAAGTAAACGGAGATTTAAAAATGTGTTTTATTTTCTGTAGCATGTGTACATTGTATTTGTGGTGTGTGTGTGTGTGTGTGTGTGTGTGTGGAGTATGTGTGTAGTGTGTATGTAGTATTTGTGTGTATAGTGTATTTGTATGTAGTATGTGTGTAGAGTATGTGTATGTATGTAGTGTGTATGCAGTATATATGTGTGTGTATAGTGTATTTGCATGTGTGTAGTATGTGTGTAGTGTATGTGTGTGTAGTGTGTGTGTGTAGTATATATGTGTATAAGGTGTGTGAATAGTACATGTGTGTATGGTACACGTGTGTGTAGCATGTGTGTATAGAATATTTGTGTGCATATTTGTGTGTGTGTGATGACCAGAGATAGAATCAGATGTCTTCCTCTATTACTCTCTACCTTATTTCTATGAGATGGGTCTCTCATTCACAGATTGACTAGACTGGCCGGCTAGAGAGCTCTGAGATCTGCAGTGTCTTTCCTCTAGAATTGGAGTGATGGGTAGGTCCTGAGTTCACATGGTTATTGGTGATCCAAACTCAGGTCCTCATGCTTTTCCTCACACTCCTTCTAAGTCACTTCCTCAGCCCCAGAGTAATAAGAATTTTGACATTAAACAATTGCTACCAGGAGAGCATAAGTTTGCTTTGAAGCATAGCTTTCAAATGCTCTCCTCTATGTTCACTCAAGGAAGGTCTTCCTTCCTTCCTTCCTTCCTTCCTTCCTTGCTTCTTTCTTTCCTTCTTTCTTTCTTTCTTTCTTTCTTTCTTTCTTTCTTTCTTTCTTTCTTTCTTTCTTTCTTTTTTGGCAGCAAAGCACAAATTCTGAGTTGGCTCAAGTAGCTACACAGATGTTTCAAACTGTAGGTACTCGGGTACGCAGATAATTTCAAGGATGATGTACGGGGCAATGAATATTGTGTAACCATCTGAACTGTTCTAATCAGCTTTGGAATTTTACTAAAATTGACCTGAAGATATCAAAGCAAAGCAAGAGCATGGCACTTTACAGCTATCATATCAAGCAATCACCCCTCTGTGGCTACAGAGACACAAAACTGCTTTATTGTGATGCGGAGATTTCACACTCTGTTTATTAAATACCTTTCTCATCACCCAATGAGATCTTAGGCAGATTCCATAGATTTCTGTCCATCTTCTCTGATTAAAAGCTCCAATCTGAATTCTGCGCTTGTTTATTTCCTTTTTGTGGGGCTAGGTAGCAACTCCTGGTCCTCACACTTGATAAGCAGGTGCTCTATCAGTGGTGACATCCCCCAGCCTCTGAATTATTTTCACATCTCTTTCTATCTTCCCCCAGAGCAGGCGTCAGTCTGGCTTTCAAGTTCTGAGAATATGGTCTCCTCAGCTTTGTTATTCTGCTCAGCCACTCCTTAGGAGCAGAGCTCAAGGGACATGGTCTGTGACAGGCTAATTTCCTTTGTAATCTTCTACCCTCAGCTATAATATGAAGGAAGAAGTTTAAAAAGTGGGGAGGGCAATAAGCCAAGTGTAGTGGTGGAGCCCTGTAATTGCAGCATTCAGGAGGCTGAGGCCTGGTGTCCAGTTTGAGGTCAGTCTTGGCTATCGTGAGACCTGTCACGAAACACAGCGAAACAAAGCAAGCAAATGGAGCAGGGTTGACTTTGGTTAAAGATGCCGTGTCTCTCTCTCTGATGGCTTTCCCCCATATTAGTGGAATTTGTTCAAAAGCCAGCTTTCTAGGGAGTCATATGAACCCCCACCCCCAATTTCTTCTAGAGGTATGCCTAGCTTTTTTTTTTTTTTTTGGATGCTTCTTTGTTTCTCTGTCTTTCTGTAGTCTTGTAGAGGTGATGAAGGAGACTTGATATCTGACACTTACTGAGGGTGACTTTAGAATGTGTGACATGTGAAGTGAATTGTCCGTCGTGAATTCTGCTCACCATTTTCCTTTTATGATGTTCTGTTTTGTTTTAGAGAATACTATGTTTAGGTTATGCAGATAAGTCTCTTCAGTTCAACTGGGATCTTGTGGGCAGTCACAGAACTGTGTCTTAAGGGAGAAATGAAAAAGCACTCTTGACCGAGTACCTGCCCACAGCTCTGATTCATTGAAATTAGAGAATCTAATTAGTGTTGCTAGATAAACCACTGAGGAGAAGATTAGAAATCTCATCCCAGATGAGGCATTGAATGGAGTAATAAACATGCTTAGTTTGAATAAAAGATTCATTGATTACAGAATAAGCATCTTTAAATATGGGGTAGATTTTCAGGTGTCATAGAGACTGGAACCTATTCACATTAGAAGTTTCAAAGAGACTCATTTTATTCTATATAAGAGTGTCTAAGACCTAGAGCTTTCTAAAGACAAAATCAACACTCTTAGGAAACAGTAAAGGGGTGTATACTTGGACATCACTTGGTTAGGATGCTGTCAAGGGACTTCAGCAATAGGATGAGCTGCAAATACCAAGGCGGCTTTCAATATCCATCACCATCCTTTGATTCATTTACATCACAGAGTGATACCACTTCAGTGGTTATTTGTAGAGAATTTGCAATGTTGATGGATCTACACAGATCTAGTGTGTAACTTTCAGCATTGGATTTTTCAGCTAGAAAACACATTTGCAGTTCCTTGCCATAAAGAGTCACAATATTTTAATTAAACAGTGTTCACACCTCTTTTCCTTTTTATTTATCCTTTGAGAATTTCATACACTGTATTTTTTATCATATTCATCACCCCCCAGTTCCTCCCAGACTCTCCCCACCTCCCTTTCTCTTTCCATTGTAAAAACATCCCATGGGGTCCAGTTTGTGTTGAGTGATTACTGCTGGGTGTGGAACCTGCCTTGGAGTGTGGTCTTCTGATTGAGTGCTACTCCATTGAAGGAAACTGACTTTCCCTCGTTCAGCAGCAATAGAATGTCAATAACTGCTTGGCTGGGGGAACCAATTCCCCTCTTCTACCCTGGGATTTTATCTGGCTTGAGTTTGTACCAATCATGTGCATGCCATCACAATTCTTGTGACTTCCTATGTGCACCTGCCTATTGCGTGCAAGGATCTGTATTCTATCCTTGGCGCTCCCACCCTCCAATAAATGCATTAAGAACCACTCTTTCTCTAGTGCAGGCATGTTTATATTAAGAGGGTAACTCTTGTGAAGGAAATTACAATTATGATTCCATTTTTTAAATTGAAGTACTATTTCAAGGTTAATTGGAAAATAAGTTGGGGAAATAGTAGTTTTGAAAATGGAGGGCTTATAAGTTCTGCATATAAACATTTATGAAAATGCTCTAATAATGAAAACAGTTTAATACTTGCATAAAGAGGGTAGGTAGATGGAAGAGAATACCTAGCTCCAGGACTCTGAGACATAAAGGGACTGAATATGTTTCAAGGAAATATCACAAATCAGAAAGTTGAGGAAAACAAACGTTGTTTGACAAACCTACTTTCAATACAGGAAAGCAGAGAAAATGTATTTCAATGTACCTTTCATATCATATTTCAAAATATTCCCCATGCTAGCTAAATATCATTAATAAGACCATTATAAATATCTGTACTAAAATAAAGGCTTTTATAAATAAAAAAATATGAGAGAACAAAGGAAAATAAATGTTTTGGTTCTATAGAAACATAAAACTGAGAAATCACTTAATTAAGAGGAAAGATAATTGGCAATGTATGTCAAATAAGTGTTTGATTTCTTTACCTATAAGAGATCATTAAATTAATAACAAAATTACTGAAACCAAGTAGACAGAAGGCATGAGTACACAGATCACAAAAGAGAAAAATCAAATGACAAATCACATATGGAGAAACCCCCAGCCTCATTAGGAAAGGGGAATTAAAATGAAGTGCAATTTACCTGTGAATTATCAAGGATGTGTTTGGAAGAATGAGCATTCTGATAAGCAAGCAAGGAGAAAGCAATTAGTTAATGTATGTCAAGGGCTTGAAGCTGTCACAATGTCTTAGCTCTGTAATGGCATTTCTAAAGCCTACTGTGAGAAAATATGAAAAAAATAGAACAAAAGGTTTGTGCTTTTGCAGAATATTAGCAATCACACAAAATTAAAAATAACTAAGAAACGAGTCAGTTGTTAGCTAAATTGCAGCTTTCTCATATGAAGGGATACTATGATGGAAATAGCAAGTTTCTGAGCAGGTTTTTATAAAATGGGCAAACAGTTATACTGTAATGCTGTGAAAAAAGACTAATGTGTATAACAATTTGCAACATGCTTTACAAAAATGACTAGAGGAAGAACCATCAAAATATTAACAAAACACTCAGCGGGATAGGCAGTGTCATTCTTTATTGGAGCCGACTGGACAAACACAGCCAAATTCTTGTTCCTTGGCTCTGTTTGTTCTCTGCACCATGTGGCTTGCCACCCTTCTGTTAACTCATCATTTCCTCAGTCAGAAGACAATCAATTTAATTTGATTACTTCTTTTCCCATTAGTGATATCAGCAGGTAACCTTGATTGTGCACAAGGCACTGTGGACTCTTCATCAGAGTAGGAAACTTTAGATTTTTTTCAGGCACAAATTTGTAAATGCATTGGTTCTGTTGCAGCTGGCATTTATCTTAAAATTGATTTTCCTGGGTTTAGTCTCACAAGGCATCGTTTTCTCAACCAATTGGTAAACCCCAGGGCTATGTGTTTTGAGCCTATAGCCTGTTTCCAGCTGGCCGAATCTTTTGTCCCCTAATCACCCACCCAACTTACTATTTTCTTGGCTATAGTGTCAAGAGTGACCATGTGGAGAGCTACACGAGGGAGAGAATTCTCAGGCAACCTAACCTACTTTAGAAATCCTGGCTTTTCGATGAGGAATGCAGATGGCTAGGGTTTCCTCTGTTTACTCATCACGTGCCATGTGACACGTCACTTGTCTTTTTAAAGCCATTTCCTCTCCTCAGAGTCAGAAAGCACAAAAGCAGCCCGCCTGCTTCCCGTTTCCTTGACACCAGCAGGCCATTTGTTTGTTTGGCAGTCTCTTTCTGAGGAAGTTCATGCAGACTCTTGGCAATCATCTTGGCCTTCTCAAATGCTTGTGACACCTTCTGTTTACCAACACTTGCCAGAGATGCACACAATCATTATTTTTCATCATTTCTGAAGACCGAGGCATCTGTTCATCTCTGCTTTATGCCCCAGGGCTTGCTCTTCAGCGTCTCCGGAAGTTATCAGAGCCACACCTTCATATTGTTTTAGCCTGAATTAATTTGAGTGTAGAGATTGGAACCCATTTAGTGTGATGAAGCATTTCATTTCAGACTCACTTTTGCATATAGGTCTTCAGTTTCCTCATGATGTCCACTCTGTTCTTTTCAGAAGGAAGATCATTTTGGGTGGAAAAGATAAAGCCAAACTGAATGGTGTCATTGTGTTGCCATGTAGTCCATTTACTGTTAGTCACTAGCTTCTATAGACCAAGACCTCGCCTGTTCTTTCTCTGAAAATAGTTTGTTAAGCATTTTCTATGTATCTCAGTTACTTAGCCCTCTGGGAGATTTGTGACAGCCTTCGACTGTGACCTTAGCCAAATTGCTTAACTTGGTTTTCCTGTATTTGAGAAAGCTAAAAGTTATAGCATTTATTGTAACATGAAGTTTTGTTTTGTTTTTTTTTTTTTTTTTTTTTTTTTTTTTTTGGTTTTTCGAGACAGGGTTTCTCTGTGTAGCTTTGGCGCCTATCCTGGCACTTACTCTGGAGACTAGGGTGGCCTCGAAATCACAGAGATCTGCCTGCCTCTGCGTCCTGAGTGCTGGGATTAAAGGCGTGCACCACCAACGCCCGGCGTAACATGAAGATTTATTAAGTCAAAATTTTGGAAAGGCTTAGGAGTAAGTAATATGTTCATTAAATGTTCACATATACATGTATAGGGGTACACGTGAGCACGTGTGTGTGTGTGTGTGTGTGTGTGTGTGTGTGTGTGTGTGTGTGTGTGTGTGTACACTCTGACTGTACTTCCTGGTGAACCCTTCCATTTAAAAATATTCTATCTTTTTCATTCAGTCATTGTTATTATCATTATTGAGTGATCAGAGTTTCTTTCTTTCTTTTTTTTGCATACCACTGTTTTAATAACATGAAATACAAGTACAAAACGTGGTACAAGTATACTTTTTACTACATGGAGATAGAATAACGTGCATGTGTTTTTACCAGAATCTATATCACCAAGTACTTCTGTCACAGTACCAATGGTTTTCCAGAGATTTTAACAGTCCTATGCAATTTTAATCACAAATAAAAAAGCTTACAACTCTTTTCAACCACTGCAGATTTATATTTATATTAATATACCTGTTCAAGGTGCTTTGGAGAACTGTTACATAATATAAAATTACCTTGGCTTAAAGTTTTGCATGGGTAGCACTCTCTCACATTGATCAAATCTCCCTTATACTGGCATTGCAAAGACACAGTACACTTATTTGGGGGTCTATATATGTCAACAGCCCTCAAACTGTGTAGGACATTAAATAATCACTTTCTGAAAAGGTTAGAGTATCATAAAAGCTACTGGTTAAGCAGAAATGCATAAAGCCCCATTTACAGAATACAACAGCAACAAAGGATGATAATATTCTACAAGTACTAAAGAAAAACAAGTTTATAAATATTGAACTGTTGGTCTTTCTTGCCTCTAAAAGGTTTACCACATCACGTGAGAGTAATATCAATCAATAAAGAAAAAATTGTGCTGGTACCCAGCATTCAGTAGCCTCCATAGCATTCCTCACAGTTTCTTTTATTAAAAAGTACTATAGAATAGCTTCAGTTGTTTATGAAGTAAATAAAATACAATCAATCACGAAACTTGTACCTCATTAGTAATTTGTTTACATTTCATAATTTTGGCTATCACTCACTAAACCTTTAATGCTGCTTATGAATAAAAAATTGAGATGTTTTTATGAACTCTATGGGTGATAGCCCTTGAATGCATTTACTTTTCTTTTTCTGACTAAATAGTTTATTTTAAAAAAGAAAAGGATGGTTATTTTTGCAGTGCCATGGTTGTAGGATAAAGACGCATCATCTCCTTTCCTTAACCATGCTTGTTTTTTTTTTCTGCACAAAGGTAGCTAATGATACAAAAACAAGTCAGAAGACTTTCTCCAAATACTAGTAAACACTAAGTTTTATAGGCCACATATGGTCTCAATCATGAATGTCTTTCTACTAAAAGTGTAAAAAAAAAAAAAATTTTAGTTTGCCCCGTACAAAAAAAAAAAAGACTGGGCCAAACTTGGCCTGTGAGTGGTAGTCTTCTAACCCCTGCTATAAAATATCTACTGTATCTTGTTAGAGAAATTATTCTCTTGAGGCTTTTGATAGCTGTTGCCCAAAGTCAAGTAAAGAAGGACTTTATTTACAGCTGGATGTGGCTGTAACAGAAATAGGACTGGAGAGTTTCTGCTCACCCTTGACTCTGCCAGTTTGTCTACTCTCTCATTTCATAAGTTTGTTAACCACCAACTATATATCTTGTGTTAGCAAAATTTCAGGTGTTTTTCTCTAAAAGTAATTCCTTCGGTTTCTCTAAACCGGGAATTATTAGGTCTTAATACTCATGTTGCAGGTGTGTCCAACATGTGGCTGAGGATAGCTGTAAATTCAGCCTAACACAAAATCATAAACTTACTTTACAAACATGATTTTTTTGCAAGTTTTAAAAAAATGTTATATCACAATATCAAAAGGTTGGACATATCTGCAGATTAAAGAGGGGATTCAAGGGAACTCATGAATTATTTAGCTAACAATAACTTTATATCGCAAATTGACACGTACTTCTTAAGTCATAGACTACATGAAAAGTATGTAGTGCTCTATTTTAAAAGACAGTTGATTCACCCATAGGTTGTTTTAATTCAGTACTGAGGATCAATCCCAGGGCCTTGTGTGCTAAGCAGGCACCCAACACAGCTATAGCTTGAGCCCAGATGCATCATACTCCAAATACCATCTTCCACTTTTGTAGTCTGATGTGGTATAAAATCTGGATCTAGGTAGCTCTTCATTAGCTATTTCAGCCATAAAACACTGCTACGACAAGCCATAATCCTAAACTGAGAAACAGGCAAGGGCACTGCACTGAGTTCAGGCCAGCCTAGACTACAGAATGAGACCCTGTTTCAAAACAAAAACCCACTACATTTTGAGACAAATATTGCCATTGAAGCAATTTGCACTTTTTCCTTTTTTTTTTTAATCTCAGAAGGAATGATCATGTTTCCTTCAGCATGTTAGCTTTCTGAATCTGGCTAATTATACAAAGTGAGGGAAGACCTTTTTTTAAAAGTCCAGAAGAGCATAGGATTTCAGTACTAAAATAGAAAGGTTACCCTAATTCCAGATCTTTGGTAAAGATACTAACTAGAATTGATTGCCCACACTACCAAACATGGCACATTTTGTAGTAACAAGTGATTGTGATTTTCCTTTTGAACATGTAAACAGAGGGGGAAAGCCTTAAGAAATTTTGGGAAATGCATTAGTCTCAGTTCTCTTAAATATACAGACGCACAATCAATTCATGGGTGGAAGGAACAGAGTGGCCGAGGTTATCGCTTGCGTTCCCCTCTCTGTGTCCTTTTCTTTTCCTTCTCCTTGCTCTCCTCCTTAGCTAGTTTGTCCTTCTCCTTCTGCAGCTTGTCCTGTTCCTTCTTCCTTTGGGACTCATCCCGAAGAGAGTCTCCAATTTCCGAGCACTGGGAACATCTTCCACATTGGTGTTTCGGAACAGAGATTTATCAGAACTGATGTTTGTTGTGGAGGCACCGGATCATCTTTCTCATCTGCTTTGTCCTCTTCGTCTGTCACATCGGCATACTGGGCCATCAGGGAGGCTTTCCTCTGCCTCTCCTCATCGGAAACCATCCTGGGCTTCACCACAATCTGTGCCTGCTTTTCAAATCAAGGTGGTAATGGCCTGGACCCCATCTTCTTTTTCTACTTTGATGGTGACATTTTGTGTTTCTGACCATCGGTCCACAAGGTCCACAATTTCCTTACAGGTACCAAGGAGGGAATCTTCTTCCAGGAAAGCAGAGAGGATAATCTGCAGGGCGTCCAGCTTCTCTTCCTCCTCCTCCTCCTGCAGGACACCAAGAATGTAAGTGCCCTACATGGCTAGGTCCACTCCCAGCGCCTCCAGCCAGGCGTCCCTCCAGCCAGGATCCGAAACCCCCACTGTGGCCTTCACCTAGCACCACCGCAGCCACTTCGGTGGGCGCTGCCATGCTGGGGACAGGGTCCTCCAGGACCCGGAGGTCCCTACCGCAGTGCCTGATGGGCCGCACGTTCGATGCCTGGAGCCTCTACATTTACTTTTCTAATTAAGAAAATAATAAATGAGGACTGGGCACATGTCTTAGTAAGCAAAGAGCTTACATTACAAGTGTGTGGACTTGAGTTCTGTGGTGATATCTTGTTTGCAGGCTAGCAAATTTAAGCTTGCCTGGAGAGCAGAGTGCAGAGCTGGCTACTAGTTATCCATAGAGGCCAGGCAGTGGTGGCGCACATCTTTAGGCCCAACACTTGGGATCTCACGACTTTGGTTTCAGTACTTGGGAGGAGAGAACAGAAAGGGATATGGTTGGGGGAGAGAAAAATATAAGGTGGGAGAAGACAGGATCTCAGCTCTTTTCAGGCAGAGAAGAGGCTAGGTAAGAAATGGCTATGGCGTGCTCCTTTGTCTCTCTGATCTTTCAGCATTTACCCCTATATCTGACTCCAGTTTTTATTTTAAAACCAACTATAATTCACATTACAGAGTTCAATTCCCAAAACTCATATTAAATAACAAAACAAACCAGTCAGGTGTGGTGGTATGCATTTTTAATCCCAGCTCTGGGGAAACAGAAAAAGGCCTTGGGGCTCCCTGGCCAGCTGGCCTGTCCTATCTACTTGGTAAGTTCAGGGCCAAAGAGACACTGTATTAAAAAAAAGTGTGAGGTGAACAGCACCCAGAGAATGACACCTGAGCCTATCCTCTGCCCTCCACACACGTGTGCACATACAGAGCGCCCTCAGCCACGGGAACACATACACACATACACACATTGAAGAAAAAAAGCCTGACTAATTAAATAAATAAACAATTTGCCACTGTAAGGAAGAGAAGAATGATTAGTAATGGTAGTCAATTTTTAAAAATTGGAGTATATTTTTGTCTAACTTTGAAAGTTTGAGTGCTTCACTTTTCCCATTCTGTTTTTATGATTTTTCCAATTCCAATAAGCAGCTATAAACTATCTTTACTGGCTAGACCTTGGCAACTTGATATAAACCAGAGATGCCTGGAAGAGGGACTATCAAGCAGGGACTGACTCCATCATATGGGCCTATCTATAGGGAGCTCCTTCTTGACTGCTAATTGATGGAGGAGGGCTCACCTCACTGTGGATGGTATCACTTCCAGATGGGTGACCTGGGCAATGTGTGAAAGGTATCTGAGCAAGCCATGGAGAGAAAGCCAGCAAGCAGCACTCCTCCATAGCTTCTGCTTCAGTTCCTGCCTCCAGGTTCCTGTATTGCATTCCTGCCTTGACTTCCCTTAATAAGGGACCTATTATGCATGTTACCTATAAGCCAATAAATTATTTCCCTGCCTCAAGTTGATTTGGCCAGTGTTTTATCACAGTGACAGAGAAACAAACTAGGATGCTAGCTTTTTATCAGACTGGGTAAAGAAGCTGAAATGGGCATATTTAACATTTGTGTCTCTGTGCTGGCTAGGCTTATGTGGACTTGACACACAAACTAGAGTCATCTGAAAGGGGGGACTCAATGGAGAAGATGTCACCATAGGATACAGCTGTAAGTAATTTTCTTAATTAGTGATTGATGGGGGAGGGTCCAGCTCACTGTGGGCAGAACCATCCCTGGGCTGTAGTCCTGAGTTCTGCAAGAAAGCATGCTGAGCAAGCCATGGGGAGCAAGCCAGTAAGCATCACTCCTCCATGGTCTCTACATCATCACTGCCTCCAGGTACATTCTCTGTTTGGGTGACTACCTTGACTTCCTTCATTGATGGACTATGATTTGGAAGTGTAAACCGAATAAACCCTTGTCTCCCCAACTTGCTTTTTGGTCATGGTGTTTCATCACAGCAGTAGAAACCCTAAGACAATCTCTATGATGTGACACTTAAATGCATGGCATACAGCCTGCTTCTTCCTTTGAAGGGTAAGGTAAATCTCAGCTTGCTAAATTCTTAAAGCTTCCTCCTCCCCTCTGTTAATGGTGGAGCTCTGCAGAAGAATGTATAGAACTTCTTCGTGATTTTGAAGATGTATGCTTCTCTGGAAACCCTCTAGGCAGGATTCATACTAATAAAGAAATGGAATGTCATGTGCATACTTAGGAGATGAATCATTCATCTCTGTGAAAGGTGGCGGGATATTTCAAACTTCCAGTCAGGATGACAGTGTGGTGTGAAGCTTGCCTGTAGTCAGGATGACAATGTGGCGTGAATCAAGCCTGTTTCCTGCTGGCATTTCTCATCTTTCTGAGAGAGCTGCCAAGGGGAGGCCAGCAGCAAACCTAATGGCAATTGTACGCTCATCACCTCTGTGCAGAATTTGTGTCAAGTGCCCCAGGAGTCCATTTAACACCTTTGCATGCACCAGCTTACCTTGCCAGCCTTTCATTACCCTGAGACCTTCTGTAGTCCCCTGACATTCTGGCTTAATTGAGATATTTGCTGCTTCTCCAGTCTATCCTATATGCCTTCTGCTATCTATGGCTTAATCAACAACCAAAGCTTTATTAATTAGCATACTGATGAAAAAATGTTTTCAGTTGACAAAACTGGCAACAGGATAATTAGAATAAATGTTGGAAAGGGAATCTCATTGGTGAAATTGAAAGTATTCAATTTTTGGATATCGGTTAAAGAATATTAATGGCGCTGTCTCCAACCTTGCCTGAATGGGCTTTTAGAGTGTGCCAAGGTCTCTCTCTCATCCCCTCTAAGTTGATGCTGGAGGCTGGTCTTTAGTTGCTTCTGTGTCTAGCCATTGGCTTGGGACAGAATTTTTTTTGTTTTTGTTTTTGTTTTTGTTTTTCGAGACAGGGTTTCTCTGTGTAGCTTTGGAGCCTATCCTGGCACTCACTCTGGAGACCAGGCTGGCCTAGAACTCACAGAGATCCGCTGCCTCTGCCTCCCGAGTGCTGGGACTAAAGGCATGTGTCACCAATGCCTGGTCAAATTTCTTCTTTTTTAAAATTAATTTTTATTTAAATTAGAAACAATATTTTATTTTACATACCAACCCCAGTTCCCTCTTCTTCCCGTCCTCCCATTGCAACACTAAACCCCCATCCCACCTCCCATCCACTCCTCAGAGAGGGTGATGCCTCCTATGGGGGATCATCTAAGTCTGTGGGACAGAATTTCTTGACCTAGTATAAAATATAGCCTTTGCTATATTTTAAACTAGAAAATTAATTATATTAGGGGCTGTTAAATGCTTTGTACAATATAGTGACATCTAGAAGCTGGTAATACAATGCCCTCCTTGTAACAATAAAAACCTGTTTCTAGTTGTTGCCATCTGTCCCCAGGGGATTCAGTTACCCCAACTGAGAGCCAGTGGTTTGACAGAATTTCTAATCATATGGTCTGAATAGAGAGAATGGACTCCTACATTGGATGTGTGGCCATTATGTCTGTGGGACTGTGTCACCCAGGGGCAGGGAACCTGAAGGTGGCTATGCCTTAATTTGCAGAGTAGGTTGTTTGATTAGCTTGTGTCAGCTAGGCTTGTAGATAGTTATCCAGTGAGTCTCCTCCTGAGTCTGAGTCTTGAATTGATTAGAATCTAGTAAGTGAGCTGGGCGGTGGTGATGCTTGCCTTTAATCCCAGCACTCGGGGGCAGAAGCAGGCGAATCTCTGTGAGTTCTACAAGAGTGAGCTCCAGGACAGTCTCCAAAGCCACAGAGAAACCCTGTCTCGACAGCCCCCCCCCCCCAAGAAAAAGGGAATAGTAAGTGAATGAAGTTGAGGACAGTGAGCTAACTCTAGCACAGACTTTTTTGGGTGCTGATGTTATTTGTGGTCAAGTTGATATTGCCAGTTGGCAAAGGCTATGATGCCATTGAATGGCTTACGCATTTCCACACAACTCACTAAAGACAAGTGAGGTGCTACAGGAATGAAGACTTCACTGAGGTTGGGGGGGTTTCCTTTAGGGCCAGTGGACTATGCTGAGTCTGACTCACAAGAGGTGAAGGTGAAGTGCAAGGGACTTCCAGTTGTTCCCTGAGCTGTGTAGGCTGTCTGTCATCTTTGGCTTCTAGTAGTAGTTAATGGGAAGGGCTTATGTGCTTAACTGTGAACTGGCCAAAGGGTTCTGGAAATAGATTGTGATTCCTAATCACAATCTTGTAATCACAAGAGGAAAAGAATCCAAGGAAAAGGAGACAATAGGGCACAACAGAGAGCTTGGCTAAGAAAATGAAAAACACTAGGGTCGTCTGGACCTTCTATCTGACTGTCTTCTGCCAGGCTTTTGATGGTCCCAGTGTCAATCTACAAGTTCATTGGTGAAGTCTGACTCGGATACTAGCTTCAAATTTCTGCAGGTTGTCAGTCTTGAGTCTTTATAGATGTTTCTTTCAGAGTCTCGTTGCTTTGTCTGGATGTGAAGGCTGAAAAGAATGGTGCTGCTGGGGGTGGAGCAACCATAGTGCATCCCTCCCTGAGACTCTGCAAGAGCTTCTCTAGTCACCTTTGGGAAGAGAAGCTCAAAAAGAGGTAGGGCTGGTTCTGCTCCTCTAATTTATCTGAAAAGCTAAAGGCTTCCTTTAGAAAGCAAGGCAATTACCCTGCCTTGGTGCTCAGCTTTCGGCAGTAGGTTCCAAAATAATAGTTAAAGTCTATTTAGCATCCTACTACAGCAATGTCAGAGTAAATGCTGGAAATCCTGGTTTCTCATACATGCCCCTTATTTTTTTTCCTCTTTCAGTTAACCTTCTCTTCCAAAAAGAGGTAAAACATGAAAAATGTGTTTCATCAGAATTCTCAAAGACTTAGAACATTGCAAGCTAAGCTGAAATAGCTTTGTGCATCATATTCTTCTTCTTAAAGGCAATTATTGTTGCACCATTGGTCTGTACCTTCATGATTTTAACTATGTGTTAATGAGTGGACTAGCACTATGTTCCATTTACTTACACAAATTACATGGTACGTGTTCTGCCAACTGCTCTTTATTCAGCATCATGCTTTTAAATATTTCTTAACACAGAAAAAATACATTTGCATTTACTTCTATTCAGTATCATTTGTATTATTATTTCATGTTTCCATCCCTAATGGAATGTTAGGAATGTTATTTGTTATTACTGTTGAGTACTAAAGTACAGCATCCCTTATGTACATGTGTAAGGTCTTTTCTAATTCATGTTGCTAAAATGAATTAGATTCCATTTTTCTAAGTCACATATGTGACCACTCTGTGCCCTCTATATTATGATGTGCCAACTTGTGTTAGTGGTGTGTGTGTGTGTGTGTGTGTGTGTGTTCCAGAGCTCAGTGTAACCTATGGAGAAATATGATGACCTCCATAGGGCGTATATGTTGGGCGTTCTGGGTTGCATGGGTCAACTGAAGAAAGAGGTTACTCCAAGATGAATTTTTTAGCCCTATGTGGCAGAAGAGAGGTCCAGCCTCTGACGGACTGAACTTTAAACAGTCATACAAAGACATATTTATTGACTGTTGCACAAAGTTGTTTTGGGGGTAAACAAGTTCCTCATATTAAAGTCCCTGATCTATACATCCTGCTGAAGGAAAGCCCCTGCTACTTTAGTCCTTATTATTGTGTACTGTTTGCAGTACCCAATAATCCAAGAGTTTCAGGTATGTCAGAGTATCTTGTGACCAAAGTCATGCAAAGGCTGTAATGCTGCTTCAGAGAAACAACGGAAAACATACTGATTTCCACCAAGATGTTTTCAAGGTTAAAGTACTTCTAGAAAACAACTCTTCTGTTCTTATGTTTGTCCTAGATACAGTGACTCTGATAGATTCCTATAATACATGTGAGTTCCCTAGAGTGAGTCGGATCTCTCTGAGTAGTGCATTTAACTCAACAAGCACTCAAAAGTGGGGGAGCATTCTTTTACTGAAAAGAAGTAAGGAAAAATAGATCCTACTGAATATTTAGCAGCCAGTCTCAATTTTTCATACCAGAACAGGTAAGAAGCATCAAGTTATATGATACGGAGTCAAAACATGATACAGACCAATAATTAGGACTTCCTATATAGGGCTGTCATACTTTGTACTGTACCATTTCTACTATTGGGATGTGTGATGACCATTGTTGGTTGTTAATGTGACTACATCCAAAACTAACTAGCCCCACCAATGGAGGGCACAGCTGTGAGAGATTTCTGCTTAGTTTGAAGTGGGAAGCTCTACTTCTAATCCAGTCTTTGAGGTAGGAATATCCACCTCAATCCAGATCTAATCTGGACCATACCTTCTGCTGGAAGCATATTATAAGGACATGGAAGAAGGAAGCTTGCTCCTTTCCTGCTAACCCTCTCCTTATTAGCAAATCCATTCCTACACTGGCATTAGAGCCCTCTTCTTTAGGATTCTGGCATATACTGAAGATCAGCTGAGACATTCAGCCTCATGGACTGAACAACTACTGGATTCTTGGACTTTTTGTTCATAGGCAGCCATTATTGCATTAGTGGACCACAGCCTGTAAGTCATTACTTTGAAGAACTCTGGCTAGTACAGGATGCTTTGGCATTGTTATTCATGAGCAGTGATACTGTGGTTGTCCACACCTGAAGTGGCAGAAACTTAGTCATTTCAAAACCAAACCCTATGCAGAAGGAAAGTGTGTTTAAAAATTGAGGAAGGAGAACAGGAATAGGTTGTATCTTATAATATCCACTGATACCTGAACAAATCAAAATTGTTAATCAAATCCAGCATCAAAAGTTATAGAGAGTGCCATCTTCTTGAAAGTTCAAGAAAAAGGAGAAAAATGAGTGAAAGAAATGCCACGGTACCAACCCTTCTGATAGAAGGGGAACAGTGATTCATGAATAAAATATGAACTTTACCAACACTGAGTTGATAAGTGAATTATAAGAACTTGGATTTGAATGTGAGCACATAATTCTCTAATTTATTTTTGTCCATTCCTTTTACTGTATGGACCAGACTGATACATGATAAAACTCTAGTGTAAATCCAACTCAGCTCTAAGTGCTATGACTGTCAAAAATATGATCCCAAACTTAGAAGAAGGCAAAGGAGAGGATTACGCATTCTTTCTGCACAATGCTATGTCTGGTTTTCTCTTTGGTTGGCCCCTTTGTAGCTCCGTAGGAGCAGTTTAGTTTGTCGATTTGTTTCCAGGAGAAATGCAAATAATTTATGTTCAATGGGATGAACAATCCCAATAATTATGTCTAGAGCATTTCCAACACTAGCTAGTAATTTGTTTAAATCTAACCAAGCAAGCTTTTAAATTGCCCTTAAGAACACAGCTTCTGGAATCATACTGTTCTGTCAGTAATTAATGAGTAGAGAGATGAGGATGTAACTTAGAGACAGAGCATTTGCTTTGCATGCTCCAGATATTGGGTTCTATTCCCAGAAAGTGAAATATAAAGTTAAATAGTTAATTGAATAAAATTTGTTATGTATTCATCCTTTTGACAGTTGCTTATAATTTTAGTTTTAATACTTAGCAAGTCATGGGTTACTTGGCAGTGCTTCTTTAGTGGTACTTAAAAAAATGGCCTGACTCCCAAAGAGGCCTCGATGCATTATGTTGCCACTGGAGCATCAATCTGCATCTTATCATAGAGCCATGGGAAACTTGTATCCAACCCCTTTTACTTATTTTGTGAGACAGTGTCTCACTATATACCCCAGACTGTCCTTGAACTCATGAACCTCTCATGCACCTCTATCCCTGGCCATTCTTAGATACCTGGAAAAAGCAGTAACATGGAAACACTCTGCAGTAGACATTTGTCATTATTTCCTCTGGGCAACCTCAGAGACATACTCCTATGATATTGTTTGATATACTGGTGTATGTTTCCTGGCCTCCTTTGAAGCTGGGATGAGGGTATGTGGCACACTACCCAAGACTGTAAATTAGGAACTAGAGTCTCAAGAGGACAGACTCCTCAGGGAATCCTTTCTGGGGATATCACTGTTTGTGGTGATATGGGGTGATCCTCAGATTAGCTATGGCCAAGGTGAGAGTAGAGAGCAGCTCCTGAGATGAGGTAGTGTGGTGGCAGCAATCCTGTGCATGATTGGACAGCCTGGATCCTCTCTAGTGGTGTAGCCTAAAGCTGATTCTCCAGCTACCTTGGAAATGTGAACTGCCCACTCACCCCTAAACTTCTTTCATCTGCTGGAATGATGTACTTGGAACAATGAACACAAACTGGAACAGATAAAGACCAAGAATGTCTACAGTGTTTGGGGAGCAACTTGGTTTTCTACCCACTCAGGTATTTTGATGGCTCAAAAATCATGTTTGAGATGTAATGTGAAATGCAATTAATGCTGATCACAATGGAGTCAGAGCAAGTTTGATGAGCAGATATTTCTTAGGAAAGTACTCATGTGACAGAGTCAGTCTCGTACAACCAGGCGGGTCAGGGAACAGAGAGCGCCACATGCTTTCGACCCTCACGTTTAAAGTCTTGCTATGTCACTCAGAACGCGCCCAAATGTGTGTGGTCTGTGTCACCTGTGCTAGCCCCCAAGAGGGCATGGCCAGCATTTCTCCCTACAGAGATGTACATTTTAGGGGCACCCAAAGACCTAGGAAGACAGGAATGTTGCAGAGGACGTTTCCTGGAACCATTTTCCTTTTCTCTAGGCATGGCAGGTGGAGATCCTGCATCATACTGTCTTTGCCAAAGTGTTTAGTAAGTGCAACACCTTTTCAAAGCAGTGCTGTGAGCAGAAAGATCAAAGTAGCCAATGTGGGCTTGTGGAGGGCTAAAGACAGTGAGTAGGACCCAGTGCTCTTGGATTTACTCCAGGTTCTCAGATTGTCCTGTCCATTGGCTATGCTAATCACTCTCAGGAGGCTGGTGACATAGTTGAAAGACACTGCATTTGAAACCTCACCTTGGCTTCAATGGTGATCTCAGGATCCTTTAGAGCTAACTGATTATTCCTGGAATCTGGAATCTGTTATCTTGAGGTTGAGGGGTAAGGACTTACTTGGGCATGGAATCAATTTTTAGCTAAGTTCACCCAGTAGCAGGCCTAGGGATGCAGGATACAGTTCTTGCGATATGATTAGAGTCCAGGTAGTTAGCATTAGACAGAATCCCTGTATCAGTTCCTTGACCTATGGGGAAGAGCCATTATAGTTAGATAGGCCAATAATATACTCATATAGAAATCATGACTCAAGAGGGATACTATACCTCCCCCACAACCAATACTTACGTTTACTTAGTGTTAAGACACCCTGAATGCTCTTAGGCTTTTTGGAATCCCATTAAAATATTCTCATTCTGTTTAAACCAGTCATTTCTTGTTTCATACATGAAGCACCATAGTACATTCATACATAATTATCTTCCCAGTGAACTATATGGTTTAATAAAGAAAGAGAAAAGAAGTGGCCACCTTGACAAGTGGTGCAAATACTGAAGACAGGCAGCTGCAATTCAGCAGGAGAGGCAGATTCCTGTGCTAAAACCTCCATGAGCCCCTGCAGGCCTTCTCAGTTCACTAAATAACCAAAAGACTGGGGGATTGGACGCCAGCAGCACATTTTACTGATTTAAACAGTGTGCATCCCTCAGTTTATTGGACCATGGGCAAAAGTCCTGAGATTTGATCAAAATCAGAATGCTATGTCATTATGGAACAGGGATCTGGGAACCTAAACCCCAGATCTCTAGGACTGCTCTGCCACAAACAACCAGCCCAGCTCTGCTGCCACTGGCAGAATAGTAACAGGATTCTAATAGAAAAAAATCGTTCTAGGAAGAACAGTTATTTGGAAATACAATTTGCAGAGAGAAAAGCAAGCATGCATTTAGAATACCATGATATCCTCTGTATAATAAATGCAGCTTAATGAAAAGAGACAGAATTAAATTACACTAAAAGAATTAAGATAAAGACTCTGCTGCAGAAATGACATATAAAGACAATGTCTTTGCTTGAATAATAATAATCTATATTCTGGGGCAAAAGCAAAATATAAATTTCTGTGTTTAATTTACATCATATATATATTTATTTTTATATATTTGAATTACAAACAAGATTGAATTACATGACGATCTCAGTTCCCTTCTCCCTCCCTTAATTTACAGTTTTTGTGGTTTATTTTGCATCAAGGTTAGTAGCAATTATCAATGACTTTCATATTTAGGCATTTTTTATGGATCACTGTTTTTTTTTTTTTTTTTAGTATCTCTCTGAAAACAGCTGACGGACATTGAGAACATTAAGTGCTACTGATAAGCAAAGACCAGTCGATAAAGCCTTTTGGGATTGTATTAGTTGTATTAGTTGACATTCTACAGGTTCAATAGGTAATTGTTGAAACAGTTTAATTAAGATATGAACAGTTGTATTTTATAATCACACCTACCATCAAGAAAATAATTGGGGGGGTCAGTGGTTAAGAGCACTGGCTGCTTTTCCAGAGGTCCTGAGTTCAATTCTAAGCACCCACAAGGTGGCTCACAACCATTGGTAATGAGACCAGGTGCCCTCTTCTGGTGTGCAGGCATACATGCAGGCAAAACACTGTATACATAATAAATAAATAAATAAATAAATAAATAAATAAATAAATAAATATTTTTTAAAAGAAAATAATTGGGAGGGACCAAGAATAGACTAATCTATATCAAGTAAGAGGCACTGTCTGGGCTCAGGGTAAGCTAAAAGGATCAAGAGAATTTTAGGCAGTGAAATGAACTGAGGCATGTGTGTGTATAAGAGTGGGAGATGACAGCTCAGACTCTGGCTTTCACTAAGTTGACTGGAGGTGCCAATCACTATTACATACTATTAAGGACAAAACTGGCATGGTATAAATGATGGATAAGGTGATGTAAAGGTTCAGTTGCAACTATTTGCAAGTTACAGGGTCCCAAAGGTTGTATGGTGCATTCATTTCTGAAAAGAGATCTAAGTCAAAATGTGAGCATTTAAATCAACAGTTGGGTGGTTGAAGCTTTGAGAAGTCTTCTCTCTGCTTTTCCCCTTTCTCTCTGATCTTCTCTGTTTTGGGTCATTTTCTCCAACCCCATTTGCTATATATTCATTTATCCATCCACCATTTTATCCAGCAAACTATGCATTAAGTAGTAGACACACAGACAAAAAGAGCCTCCTTGGCTTTAAGCTGTGCACAACTGCCCATCCACAGGCCTCATCCTCTTGCTGTGATGAGGGCTATCAGGTAAAAATCCTGTTGACATCCTGCAGCAGAAGAAATCACCCTGCATCCCTGGTGAACAAACTTCAATGACTCCTTCATCAGAGGTTCAGGTGCCCTTTCTTTGGGAAACACAGAAATGCCCATCATCTCTTCTGAGTATTTTCTTACAAAGTCTTTGGGGATAATGTCTCTTGGAACTGTGTGTTAGGTTTTTGACCTCTTGTTCAGAACTTCTCAGCTGGGTATTTTGTTCTAGTTCTTAATAGATTGCACATTCTGGGCTTAATGTCTCCCTCTGTCTTAGGATGTTTCAGCTCATAAACTCATTAAGTAGCAGACTTAGAATGAACAGTTCATCTCTTTGTCTGTTTCTTATTCACTGAAAAAAAGTAAGAAATCAAAGAAATCCTAACCTCCTTGCCTCTGGCCAACTCAATGACACTGATGATGAAGTAGTTGAGAATGATAAATGAAAAAAATGTCACTTTATAAACCAGGATAAAAAGCCAACCCCTAATGTCTTTTTGTAATTATAGACAACAAGAATCTGACTCTTATGACTTCAAAATTAAACATTCAAGTCTGCTGATAATTGAACATTTTAAGTTAGTGGAAAAAAGATTCTGGGAAACAAAGCAGTCCATGTAGAAAACCACTTGAGTTTATTAAGCACTTTAAAGGGTATACTGCTGGCATTGCTGTAAGTGGACACTGGCAAAAGTCTACTGTTCAGAGTGCCTTTTATTTTTCAGGAAGAAGTTTTGTTTTAAATTTTGTCTATTGAGAAGGTCAGAAAAAGAAAGATGTTGCCCCAATCCCAGAATAAATCTTCAAAATGAGATTAATTCATTAAACAGAAATAGTATACTTGTGAACTCAATAATGGATACTTTATGTCAGTTTATGGCTATGATTTCAAGGTATAAATTAAATGGGCAACTATGTGCTTTCCTCCCAGAATCTAAAACTCAATGGCCAAAGTGATACACAATGTAAAATTAGTGAGACATACAAAATAATGAGTCAAAGAGCTTATCAAAGGAGGGTTGGCATCAATGTGTAAAGGATGCTAAATGGGCCTCTTATTTTCTGCCACTTCAACTAAGGGACAATATGATAGACATTTGATGCCAAAAATTGAATATGAAATAAAAATCATATGGAGAATCTGCACACATGATACATGTTTGAGATGCTTAAGCACCCTAGTTGACTGGGGACAAGAGGGCTTGAGAGAAGAGCATGTGTTTGTTTTTATTGTAATTTGTAGATTGGCATCTGTTTTTGAGCTCTCTTGGACTCAACAATGAAAGCAAGATGGAGTATCGAGGAGAAAAGAAACAGAACAGAATGAATCTGGTCAAACAGAGCAAACAGAGTAAACATTTGCACACTGTTACAGACAGCATCTTTTCATTTAATGAGGGGACAGATGCCAGCTCAACACAGTCCCTATCTGCTTCTCTGTGCTCTGAGGCTGGCCTTGGTGGCCTCAGCTACCCTAGAACCCCTGGAGTTTGAGTTTGTCTAGCAGAAGACTGTATGGCTACTTCTCTTAGTCTTAGCTGTGTTTTAATGGTGACAGTGCACCTACAGGTTTGCGAATCCCATTGACCTTCCCCTCTATGGTTGCTGCTTTCCCTGAGCTCTGGGACTGTTTCCTAATCACTTCTTCAGACACAGCGATGCTAATAGCTTGTGCCATAGCTAGTCTCTGTGATCCACAAAAACCACTGGGATTTCTCCTTTCTCTGCCATGCTTCTGCAAAGTCCACAGCAAAATCTCCTTCATCTAAAAACAAAGATTTGTATATTTCATTTTATGTGTATGAGTGTTTTGCCTGCATGGATGTATGTACCCTACGTGTGTGCCTGATGCTCACCTGGAATTAGAGTTATTAAGCCTCTATGTAGGTGCTGGGTACTGAACCAGGGTCTTCTGCAAGAGCCACCAGTGCCCTCCCATGCTGAGCCATTTCTTCAGCCTAACAACCTCCTTCATAACCCTAGCTAAATGGACCGTTTGTCTCCTGTTATGATCCTAACTAATGTAGGATGCCACGTACATGCCTGAAGAATTCAGGAATTTTAATGAAATCCTCTAATGATAGTTAATAGTTATAGTTTGGGCTTCCTACATCTCTCCTCATCTTAGAATTATGCATCTTCAGTGTCATTTGACAGCAAGTACTACTCATGCATGCTTCTTTCAGTGCTTTTTGATTACAGAAGCTCATTTTCAGGTGTGCCTGCCAGAGAGGTCACTGAGCCATCCTGTCTTTCCTAGACTCTTGCTGGGCAGATATTTGTGATCCATTTAGGCTAAAAACCTTGAACCTGACCTCTGACTTCAGAATCCTTGGCAGTGACTCTTTTGTTCTACATACACCCAAGCCTGCTGTGTCAGGGGGATTTTAAGCTTTCAAATCTGGATTCAGCAACTTGAAGGTAGGCTGTACAAAATTAATAGTAAGGAAATAAGATTGAAACCGCAAAATCACCTGCTAACCAACACTTGCTAACATAAAGTCTCAAAGTACAGTGCTAATTCAAGCTTCAGATGCATGCCAGGTGTGACAAATGAGCCTTCTGTGCTGTGGAGGTTGACAGACTCTGACCCTTCTGGGAAAGAGAAATGGCCATTCTCAAACCTCAGCTCTTTCCAAAAAGGAAAGCTGTGTCTTCTGGCTTGAGACCAAATTGCTTGACTTGGGATCTGTTGCAGGATTCTGTATTATTAATTTCCATGGCATTTTGCCATACAAGGGCACAAACACAAATCTATAATTGGTTAATTTTTCAGGTGAATTAAAGTTTAAATGAATAGATCAAAATATGTGCCTATTCTGATGACATAAACACATTGCAAATTAATAACCAGATCCATACACCTGTGTGAGTGAAACTTAAAACTTCGGAAATGCCTCGGCAGGTAAGGCACTCACTGCACAAGTGTCAACATCTGAACTCAAATCCCCAGAATCCCTGTAAAGCCAGCCATGGCAGTATCCGTGTGTAATCCCAATACTTGTACAGTAAAATGGGGGACACAGAGAGAGCAGTCACTGGAAGCTTGTGGGCCAGCTAACCGGATGTATGCAGGGGCGAATAACAGAAAGACCCCCACAATGTCCCCAGATCTCCATGTGCACTGAAACACACGTGCATACATATGAACACATGAATATGCACACAGTATATACACCAAACACACACATGTGTGTATAAAACAGAATAAAGCTAGGGCTGGAGCCAAGGCTCAGTGGATGAAAGCAATGGCCATTCTTCCAGAGAACCTAGGTTCTCAGGACCCACTTGGCCTCTGACAATTATAACCCCATGCCCTCTTCTGGCCTCTGAGGGCACTGCAAACACGTGGGGGCATAGACATACATGCAGGCAAAATACTGGTGAATACCTAATTTTAAAAAGAATAAAAGCTTTTTTGTTTTGTTTTATGTTTTTTTGAGACAGGGTTTCTCTATGTAGCTTTGGAACTTGTCCTGGCACTCACTCTGGAGACCAGGCTGTCCTCGAACTCACAGAGATCCACCTGCCTCTGCCTCCCGAGTGCTGGGGATTAAAAGCTTTTTAAAAATAGCAGGGGCTACTTTCCAAAACAGGCTCTGAAAGCCATTAAAGTTAGTAATGAATGTCTCTGTTCTCCTCCAGGATTGAACTTGTTTCTTTCAGATTAGCCATAGCCATGTGCTTTACTTTGGCCAACGAAATGTAAGAGAACATGGCAGGGGACACTCTTAGGCCAAAAAGCTTTATGTGTAAGTGTTCAATGTGCCACATATTCTTTCTATTATAACCTAGCAAGGCCTCTGCTGAAGTGATTCCTGGGGACCCTTAACTGAGGATGAGGGGAAAAGCACCTACCAACCCAAGAAGACCACATTGCATAAATACAATACGGCCTTGTTATTTAAAGCAAGTGACATTCTGGGCTCCTCGCCCGTACAACTGAGCCCATACACTAAGTAACAAGTTCCTAAAATGTCACCTTAAAACACAAAAAATTTAAACCCATAAAAACATTGGATAAGAGGCGATGTAATCGAGGGTTGCATTTCTCATGAAGAACTAAGCAGGATATAAATCTAACAACAAGAGATAATTCATAGATATTACACATATAAATAATTTTTATGATGATGGGTCATTAAACCAAGACTGAAATGACTATAAAGTTTCATTACCATTTAGAATAGTCTTATGCAATGCATGCTAATTCTGTAAGAAGCCCCAACTCATTTGAGGCTTCAACTTTGCCATGGAATTCTAATGATTGATGTGTAATGTGTCTGCTTTCTCTTTTGAGATCTGAAGAGCTCTGGACTGGAGAGCGGTGAATGGAGGTGTAGGCAGTGGAAAGGAATAGGATTTCCCACCTTCTTAAAAAGTCAATGCCATCCCTATCTTATAAGCAATATACTTGCTGGGTCCTTAAATGATTTCAACTACTTATGTTTGTTTTGAATGGCCACAGTGGCCAAATAGTTTGAAGCATCATGCAGTATTTCTGTTCTACACATTTGCAGGGCAGGGATTCTGGTTGGGTTTGGGTTTGCCTGATTCACTAGTAGTTTTTGTTGCTGTTTTGTTTTGTTTTGGGTTTTTTGGGGGGATGTGTGGGAGTCCTTTCTCTTTCTTCTTCTCACTAAGTCACACATTTAAGGTGAAGAAACATGAATCTTGAGAGTAGAGGGGCTGCATGAAGGTGGTGGCCACACCTCTGTTTCGGGTATAGTGGCATGTACTTGTTTGTTATTTTCTTTTTAACACTAAGAAACAGATTTTCCTCCCACAAGCCTCCTCCAGTCAGTTCCAAGTCCTAGAAGCTATGACCTATTGGAAACCACAAGACAATTCAAAGTACCCCATGAGACTCCCCAAGTGCTTTCAGTAGAACATTGATTTTGATTTTCTTTGGGTTGTCTATACAAAAACTCCGAGGAAAGAAATTAATTTGTGGATCTTTGAAAAAAAGATGTTAGAAACTTCTGTCTAATCACAAACATTAGAGACAACCAGAGAGTGGTTGCCCCAAAAGACATCAACTGGTTTTAAATATAAACCTAACTTCTAAAACAGTCTTTTGAGCCTCTCCTAATGTATGTTTACATCATTTAATTACTGAGTTCTGTAAAATATTTGACAGATATTCTTTCAATAGTCGATGGCACGCCATGCATCTATCTTCTTATAGGCTGTATTTACCAGGTCCTACTTCTGTTCCAGTGACGGGGAAGCAGTGGACCTCGGAAGTTAGCTCTTACATATGTCTTGGTCTCTGTCAGAACCATGGACTGTTGTGTTAAGAGAGTAGAAACTTTAAAGTTTGTGGCTTATTTGTAAATTCTCCCTTTGGAGAGATAGTGACAATGGATATTTTCTAATCGGAACATCAGTTGTATTAATAGCTTACTCAGCTCCAGCTGCGACGGCTGCATGGGGTAGTTACTCAGTAGCTGACTGAACTCGTGTGAATAAAAGACCAAGATTTGTCATATCCTGTCATGAACCCCTTCTTTACTACACTGGACAGATGTATATGTTATTTATGTTTTATGTCTATAACTAAGCATTTGTCTACTGGGAAAGATCAAGAGTTATGGAGCCCTGAGAAGATGAACTCAGGAAAGGAACTTGTTGGATATATGGAAGACATTTTTTTTTTTAATGAACAATACTCAGAGTTAACAAAGGGTCTCACAGTTAAGCCAGAAGTCAGAAGGGCTGGAAAAAGCTGTGGGATGAGAGATCTGATGTCATCATCACCACTGTTGTTCTTTTTTTGTTTGTTTTGAGACAGGGTCTCATCCTGTACCCTGGGTATCTCATAATTTATTCTGTGTAGTAGGTTGTACTGGATTCATCTGCTAATCTGAGTACTTTGACTGAAGGCATACAAGCCCATCCCAGCCCATCACCACATTGTTTTTGTTGTTTTCATCTCTGCACCAGCCTAGCACAGTGTTTGCTACTTACAACAAGCTTAGCTACTCCCTTAAAATCAATGTTTCTGATTGGCTCAGGTCCCAGCAAAGAGATGTTTTGAGATTAGAAATAGAATGCCTTTTGAAAGAAAAATGGTAGAGAAACTATGGCCAAGGAATCCTTTGGGAGACTGAGCAGAAGGACAAAGACATGTTGGACAAACTATGGTCAAGGAGAATTGCTGCCCTATTCAGGCTGAACTTGATGTCCTCTCTGTATCCTGGAAAGAGCTGAGGGCTGACAACATGGAGGCAAAGGCTCTGCTGGAAATACCCCAGTGATACAGATAAGCTTCCCCTTAGATAAGAACTAATTCCACTCCCTGCCCAGTTCCACCTCCATCACAGGGAAGCTGAGTCCAGAAGAAAAACTCTGTGAAAGTGGCGGAAAGTCTCCTTTTACTCAGTGTAACTAATTCGGTGATCACATGGTTGCAGAGGGCATAGAGCAATTCTTCATGCTCCTTCTTTACATTGCATCACAGTAGAAATTTAAAGCCTATGTGGGTCTTTTAGGAGAGAAATTATTTTATTTTTGCATCATCAAAACAATCTTAGAAAATTTAACTTAGGAAAATTAAATCCCTTGAGATCCATTTTAGTGTTTGAGGGTAGTGGACTCACCCCTGGGTTTCTGTTCATCAATGCAGGAAGGCAAGGTGTTTGTGAACCTTGGTCTCCATAAATGTCAGCAGGGCTCTCTCTCCTTCACACGAGGGCTGTTTTGTTTGGACGGAGTTAGCTGATGTTCTGTGACAAGTAGCTCTGGATGTTTTATAAACAATTATCCTGACAGTTTGATGGATGAGGATAACATTTGGGTATCATCTGCTCAGCAAAGAAAGACAGATGATCACTTCTGATGGAAATTACCGCTAGCAATTTGGAAATGGAGAAGCCGGAGCCTGAGGCTCACACTGTCCAAGGATGTAGGGCCATATCAGAAACCACTTAAGACAAGATTCCAGGGACTGGATCACAGTCAGATCTGGGCATGAGCTGCGGAGAACCTGCTATGTTTTAGGAAGAGCACCCGAGGGAAAACTCCGAGGAAGGGAGGCAAGTCTAGTTAGGAAAATAGGACTTCAACAGGCTAGGGTCGGGCAAGGTTGGCTCCGGGGTTCACTTAAACTAACACCACATATTCTGTTATTGCTATTTCAGTTTTATGTCCTGTTTTATCAACTGATTGATTTAAAAATATCCCAAATCACATCTACTAAGAATGTATAATTAATTATATTTTAGAATATAATTACTGCTACTTTATAAAACCTCCATCACTTCCAAAGAGAGCTATTTCTTCACTTATAGTCACTCCCTTATTCTTACTCCTCAACACAGGGAGCCACTCTTCTACTGCATCTATGGATTTGCCTATTCTGGACATTTTATGTGGATGGCATCATGACATAGTCTCTCAGTGTCTGGCTTAATTAACTTGAATGTTTTAGCGGAGGTTTCTGAGGTTTGTCCTTGTTTTGCATATATCAACATTTCGTCCCTTTTATGCCCCTCAACTATTCCACTTTATAAATTTTGCTCCATTTATCAATTGATTGAGATTTGGGTTGCCTCTACTTTTGGCCATTTTTTTCTATTTTTTTATTTAAATTAGAAACAAGCTTGTCTTACATGTCAATCCCAGTTCCCTCTTCTTCCTCTCCTCCCCTGCCCCACACCAACTCCCTATCCCACCCCCTTTCTGCTCCCCAGGGAGGGTAAGGCCTTCCATGGGGTATCTTCAAAGTCTGTCATATCATTTGGAGCAGGGCCTAGGCCCTCCCCCCTGTATCTAAGCTGAGAGAATATCCCTCTATGTGGAGAGGACTCCCAAAGTCCATTCTTATGCTAGGGATAAATACTGTTCCACTACCAGAGGCCCCATAGATTTCTGAAGCCTCCTCACTGACACCCACATTCAGGGGGTCTGGATCAGTCCTATGCTGGTTTCTCAGCTATCAGTCTGGGGTCCATGAGCTCCCCCTTGCTCAGGTCAGCTTTTTCTGTGAGTTTCTCCAGCCTGGTCCTGACCCCTTTGCTCATCACTCCTCCCTCTCTGCAACTGGGTTTCGGGAGTTCAGTTCATTGTTTAGCTGTGGGTGTCTGATTCTGCTTCCATCAGCTACTGGATGAAAGCTCTACGATGGCACATAAGGTAGTCATCAATTTCATTATTGGTGAAGGGCATTTAAGGTAGCCTCTCCACTATTGCTTAGATTGTTAGTTGGGGTCATTCTCAGATTTCTCTTTAAACCTATAATGGCTCCCAATATTACAGCATCTCTTATCTTCTCCTCTATTCTTTCCCTGGCTCAAACTTCCTGCTCCCTCATGTCCTCCTCTCACCTTCTCTTTTTTCTAGCTCCCTCTCCCCTCCCCCCAGGCTCCCAATTTGCTCAGGAGATCTTGTCCCTTTCCCCTTCTCCAGGGGACCCTCTTAGCATCCTCCTTGTTTCCTAGTTTCTGTGGAGGTGTGGAGTGTAGGCTGGTAATCCTTTGCTCTATGTCCAAAATCCATATATGAGTGAGTACATACCATGTTTGTCGTTTTGAGATTGGGTTACCTCGATCAGGATGGTTTCTTCTAGTTCCATCCATTTGCTTGCGAATTTCAAGATTCCATTGTCTCCTCCCACATACCCCCACTGAGTAGTACTCCATTGTGTAAATGTACCACATTTTCTCCATCCATTCTTCAGTTGAAGGGCATCTAGGTTGCTTCCAGTATTTGGCTATTACAAATAATGCTGCTATGAACAAAGTTGAACAGATGTCCTTGTATGAATGTGCATCTTTTGGGTATATGCCTAAGAGTGGAATTGGGGGATCTTGTGGTAGAATGATTCCCATTTTCCTGAGGAATCTCCATACTGATTCCCAAAGTTGCTGTACAAGTTGGCACTCCCACCAGCAGTGGAAGAGTGGTCTCCTTTCTCCACATCCTCTCCAGCATAAACTGTCATTGGTGTTTTTGATTTTAGCCATTCTGACAGGAGTAAGATGGTATCTCAGAGTTGTTTTGATTTGTATTTCCCTGATGGCTAAGGATGTTAAGCACTTTCTTAAGTGTCTATCAGCCATTTTAGATTCTTCTATTGAGAATTCTCTGTTTAGTTCTGTACCACACTTTTTAAATGGATTATTTGTTGTTTTGGAGACTAGCTTCTTGAGTTCTTTGTAAATTTTGGAGAACAGCCCTCTGTCAGATGTGGGGTTGGCTGCCATTTTGTTTTGTTGACTGTGTCCTTTGCCTTACAGAAAATTCTCAGTTTCAGGAGGTCCTATTTATTAATTGTCTATCTCAGTGTCTGTGCCACTGGTGTTATGTTTAGGAAGTGATCTCCTGTACCAATTCATTCAAGGGTACTTCCCCCTTTCTCTTCTAATAAGTTAAGTATGGCTGGATTTATGTTGAGGTCATTGATCCATTTGGACTTAAGTTTTGTTCAAGGTGATAGATATGGATCTATCTGCAATCTTCTACATGTCCAGATCCAGTTATGCCAGCACCATTTTTTGAAGATGCTTTCTTTTTTCCATTGTATAATTTTATCTTCTTTATTAAAGATCAGGTGTTCATAGGTGTGTGGGCTAATATTGGGGTTTTCAATTTGATTCCATTGGTCTACCTGTCAAGTTTTGTGCCAATACTAAGCTGTTTTCAGGACTACAGCTCTATGATAGAGCAAGTCAGGGATGGTTATGCCTCCGGAAGTTCCTTTATTGTACAAGGTTGTTTTGGCTATCCTGGGTCTTTTGTTTTTCCATATAAAGTTGAGAATTGTTCTTTCAAGGTCAGTGAAGAATTGTGTTGGGATTTTGATGAGGATTGCATTGAATCTGTAGATTGCTTTTGGCAAAATTGCCATTTTTGCTATGTTGATCCTACCTATCCAAGAGCATGGGAGGCAATTGCACTATTGCTGAGCTGCACCCCTAGTCCATTATTAAAGGAACCATACTTTAGATTTTCAAGTGAACTGGACGAGGATCATTGCTATCAGCCCCCTGAATCTTTTGAGGAGGGGGTGGTACTGCTAGAAGCTGTATGGGCCATGTGGGCTGTGGGAGGTGTAAGTGGGGACTTCCTTTTCATGTCGGAGTCTATAACAGCCCCAGAGATGTGAGTTCCTTTTCAGGAGGGAGATGCATCAGTGCTGTGACTGAGGAGTGAGAGCTGCTGTCACTAACCTTTAAGAATGGAGCCAAGTATTTGACAGATGGGGTGACTTGCTCTATTAAAAACATTAGGCCATCCAGAAATCTAAGTTCATGGCTACTCAGTATCTACACATTCTGAGATTGCCCTGAAGGAAGCATAACATGACTTTGGCTCTCTTGGCTGCAGTAGATTAGCCCAAGGAATGCCATTATCACAATACCCTAAAATGCTTTAGCCAAATACTAAGAGCAAATCATTGAGGACTGTGAGTATAACTGGTATTGTCTCCCCCAGAAGAGGTTGAGACAAGACTAAGTTGGCTGTAGATGTACATATGTAATTCTTCTTGGGAAGGAAGAGACTCCTACTTTGCTTCCTTTTCCATCACTAGGTGCTGTTTATCACAAAGTCTTGATGGATGAACCCTACTGGAGTAATGATATGGTTTCCTGTTGTCATGTGGTAATTCTGAGGGAAAAAAAACAGGAAGTGATGTGGCCTTCACTCAAATCTACTTCAAAGAGCAATGAGTTATCAAGACAAGTCACCCAGCCTTCTAGATTCTGGCTTTGGAAGAGCAGGCCTTTCTGGAAACCAGATCCTCAGTGATTTGATTTCTTTCTGGTGTATGACTCACGTGGAATAATTTTAAAAAATGAGTGTTGACTGAACAGTCCTGCTTTCTCTGCAGCTGAGTCTGGATTCAGGAAGATGAAGCTGAATCAGTAACTTTTTTCCATCTTAATTCAATTCAGCCTAGCAAAATCTGGATGAGGCAGCAAATCAGGAAGCAAAGGAACCCAAGGGGAGAATGCTAAACAGGGATGTTCTGGTTCAGCTTGGAGTTAAACCAGAACCACAGTTAACACTGACATGGAGACGTTATGCAAATCAGCAAGGATATTGGATAACAGAAAAAAGAGGCATTGGAGAAGTTCAGGGAGCTTTGTTCAAAGGGTAATATATGAATTTCCTAGAAACCAGTACTCTTGTTTCCCCAGAAAACAGAGAGAATAGTAAGCCTAGTAGGCGCTTGGATCTTAGTCACTATACATCAACTTAGTATTTTGTTAACAGTAGTATCTCAAGTCTGTTTTTTAAAAAAAGTTCAAACCCCAGAATTGTTTGGATTTGATGCCATAGGGTAATTTAGAGCAGACACGCTTTGCACTCGCTTTCAAGGCTAGCTATATATGGCACAGAAACCTTTTTCCCCCCAGTTGGTCAAATTCAACACATTTGATAGTAAGTGAACCTGACATAAATATTTGAGAAGGGCAGAGCCCCAGAGGCGGGTCTTCAACATGCTGGAGAGTCCGTGTGGAGTAGACTCCAAGAGATAGATAGTGTTTGAGCTCCCTTTGAATGTCGAGAATGGTCTTTGAAAATTAAGCATAATGCCTAATGATTAATGAGAGCTGACTGTGTATGCCAGGCAGTTTTCAAGCATTTCATATGTATCAATTTCATGAATACTCCCAAAAGTCCAGTGAGCATGATAGATGTGTGCTACACTCAAGTAGTTCAGAAAAGAGAAAAGAAAGAAGAAATGGAGGGGAAAGCAGAAAGAAAATGACAAGGCTACTGAGAAAAGAAGGCATCAGAATGAAAATAGGATTTCTTACACTAACCTAACAACTTTTCTCTAGGCTAAAATTATATCAAGATAAACCTCTATCCAAAATGTTCCCAGGGATTGAGCATGTAACCCAGTCAGTAAAGTGTTCATTATGCAAATGTGAAGATGGGAATTCAATTCCCTAGAACCTGTGTAAAAAGTTGGTACTGTAGCACACATCTGTAATCCCACTGCTGAAGATGGGGGTCACAGGCAGTTTCAAGTGGGTAGGGGCTTGTTTGCCAGCTAGTCTAGCTTAATCAGAGAGACTGGGTGTCAGAGAGAAAGAGGCTGCCTCCAAAAATAGGGTGGTGAGCAGGGAAAGAGCAACACATGTGATGTTTACCTCCATGCTCACCTACACACACACACACACACACACACACACACACACACACACACCATTTTAGAGATGAAAACCTCATGAAAACCATGAGGCACCAATAGGGTACATGGTTTGCTTTGGGTTCCATGGGGCACTGCCAGGATTCCTTATTACTGTTCAGAGAGAATGACAGAAAGAGGGAGAGAGAGCTAGAGATATTACTAGTTGCATAATAATCATTTCTGTCTTTGTTGCATGGTCCCTCCACTCTGCAAACTCAATATTTATGTCCTTTCAAAATTTGTAGGTTCACATCCTAACCTTCAGAGTGGTGGTGTTTGAAACTGGGGCCTTTGAGAGGTGATTAGGTCATGAGGGAAGGGGATTAATATCTTTTTTTTCTAGAAAAGAGACACCAGGAAGACCCCCTGCTCATTCTAGCATGGGAACACAACAGTCAGCTATGAACCAAGAACCAGCTCTCATCAGACAGGGCAAACGCTAGTGTTTTGGCCTTAGACCTCCCATCCTCTAGAGCTTCTCACAGTTCAAGAGGATGGGAGGTCTGTTGCTTACCAGCCATCCACTTTATAGTATAGTATTTTTCTACAGGAGTGCTGGCAGATTCTGGAAGGTACTCCAGAAATGTAAATGTAACTATGCCATAAAGCTCACATTTGGGTGCTTGGGAAAACCTAGTAGATATGGAGGTTCATTATGAGAAGTAGGGACTGACAGCTGAGAGGGGACCAAGACATTATTTAGTCCAGTGCTCCTCATGGTTCACGTATCACTGATGTCCCATATGCTTTTAGCAGTTTATGGTGATAGAAATACAGGAAAGGTAAACATTCAGAGACTTTTCTAGCAACTTGACATTGCTTCAACATTCAAACATTTACCATATTCTTTTCTGACAATTTGTTTTTTATTGTTCCTCTCAAAAGCTCAGTGTACAGTGGATTGCTGGAAGGCAAGTAAGGAGAGAAGATGTGTTCCTTCATCACAGATGGCTTGAGAAACATGGGTCTACTCACCCTCTCTCTCTTTGCAGATGAGAAGGCCAAGGCTCAGAGAAGTGAAATGATTATTCAAGGTCTTCTAACCTGTGGCTCCAAAGGGACAGTGGGGGAGCTGGAGCTGGGTTCTCTGGTGCCAGCTCTGCTGTCATGCAGATCTCTCAGGCATGCTGATCTCTCTGTGCTCTCGAGAATCCCAGGTGACCGAAAAGACTGCCCAGGGTACTTTGTTCTTCCATCTGCAGATTGTTTTTGGAACCAAATTGAAGTCAGAATGCTGGCTGATGGGTTCCATATTGCTCTTCATGGAATTCAGGCTTAGGCAGAAAAAGAGACTTCTTTTGGAGCATTGCTGTTGACATCCGCTGTTCCCCACCTCTGTTAGGCACATGCTCATTATTGCTTGGATCAGGTTGGTCAGTGGTGCAAATAAAAAGAAATCTTGGTTACTGGAATGTTTCTCAAGGATATGGCACCTTTTTAATCCCACTGAAGTTCATAAATTGTCCAGCTGTGCCAAAGGCACATGCTTGCAGGCTGTGGAAGCCAACTGGCACTCCACATGGAACAAATGGAAAATTCTGGCTGTGGGAGCCAAAAGGAATTCCTTACCTTAATTAAGAATGAAGTCTGCAATATTGCAAGTCCAGGTAGACAAGGGAGAACCTGGTCTCTGACTTCATTAAAACAAACCTTGCTTAATTAGAACTTGGTTAACTCAAATTGGACATGATCAAGACTAACAAATTTGGCCTAGTTGAGGAATTTAAAACTTATCCACTAACCCTTGATCCTTCGAGTAGCCCTACACCCTCTCAGCTGGCTAAGCAGCAAAGGATCTGCTTCCTTGGGGACTGTGAAAACACTACTTCTGTAGAGGAGGCGGACTCTGGTCCTCTCACTCCAATAAGTGCAGAGCTTTCCATCACCCGAGAGTTTGTTTAGGATCTGTCTCACTCTCTGGCTGCTTGTGAAAGTGAACTCAGAAAACTATGTAGAACAAAATGTGTCTCAGGTTGAAGAACTTCATATGAATGAAATGTAAATGAAGCCAGAGGAAGGGGCATTTCAGAAAACCAAATAAACACATTTAATGTGATTTGTCTCCTCAGACAGTTCCTCGGAATCCCCTTGTTCTGGCCGATTTTGGTGATAACCCAGATGCCCCCACATTTCAGAAAGATGCTTGCATTTCTGTCGTGTTTTTGTTTGTTATTTCTGTTGGAAACATGAAAGCCACATTAGCTAGTAGAAATCTTAGAGGAATTCAGGAAGCAAAAGATCAAATGTTTGACAACAAACACAGCAAATCCCCTGTAAATAAACAAAATCCATGAAAGCAAGAATAAGCAGTTTCAATGTTTAAAGTTAGGACAAAGAATGATGAGATGGGTGACCTCTTGGTTGAGGGGAGTAGGGGAGATGGGTGTTGGAATTGTTATTTCAACACAAAATTTGGAAAGTCTTAGATTAGGGGACATGTGAGAGCTGACCTGTTATTGAAGTTTTGTTCTTGGCTTCAGAAAATGGTTCTGGGATAATCTACTCTTTGCAAATTCCTGAAAATGAAGTGGCTTCAATTCTGTCAAATTGTTGAGGAGACTGACTCTTCTCTGTAGCCTTCAAGAGCAATGTGAATTTGGAAACTGGATTTTTAGTTGTCTTTCTTTAGTTGGCCAGAGGCACCATTGCCCAGAGTCATGGGTCTGTTATAAGAGTCAATTCTGTCCTGGTTAAGCCCTCTCCTGTGAGAGTCACCACAGGACACTCAGAAACATGAGATCATCTTGACATAATGGGGGAACAATTAGATCCAATGCTGGGATCTAATTTCATATTTTTTCTCACAGATTTTGCTTTCCACTCTTGTCACTTACATCTGAAAAGCTGATAGTTACCAGGGACTGTGGCCAGCATGAGGGAGAATGTATCAATGCTGGCTGTGGTGGCCATAGCAACATGTCTGCCTCAGAATAGATCCAGTATGGATGAACAAACAGAAAAAAAAAAGCATTTAAGAAGACTTGAGACTGACAAAGAGCAAAGGTGAGGTGAGGGCCATCCATCACAAACTTTTAACGGTCAATATCAGGATAATCACATAGTCATTTTATTTTTCAACACATTATCAACTTGGCTGAGTGAATAATTAATGGTGACTTATCACTAGTTGGCAACTTCTCCAAGTCTATGGGTGGGAAGCACCCTCATTTCTCACAGCCCCAGGCAGGTTTGAATTACAACATCACTCAGCAAGTGTATCCAGTACCAGTTCTGTCTGGATGGCAGCTGAGGCATCTCACATCATGGATACGATGTATTTCTAAGATATAGCTCTTGTTCACAAAAGTAGTTCAGAGCCAGTGGCAGAGATGTGCAATCCCATTTTTCTAATAAGATGAGTGCTGCACAATTAGTGGCTCCAACACTTACTTATATCATTTGACACATAGAAGTGGACCTGGGGCCCAGATAAAGCTTCACCCTTACTGACTAGTGTTCAGGGTACTGGAAGATACTCTGTATTCTACTGGAGGAGAAACTTAATTACCAATATCTCCCATCTAAAACCCCTATGACTTGCAACAATAATCTGTCTGAAAGATATACTGGTATAATACAACATAATGTGATAATGACACAAATGTTTTGGGGATAACAAATCACTTTTTGATTGGATTTAAGGCAGACTCCATGAGATAGAACCTACGCAGGACACTTCCAAAGTGGCCAAGAACCTGGTCTTAAATAGGTTGTGGGCCTTGGAGAAACCCTACTACTATTATTCTGTTAGAAGAACAGAGCAGTAGAATGACTCTTAATGACATTCTGCCATACCCATAGATCAGGGCCTCACTCAGCCCTCATCAGAGAAGCATCTTCTTACAGTGCATGGGAACAAACAGAGAGACCCATAAATGGGCAGTGTGTATAGAGTGAGAGACTTTGGAGCACCCAATTCTAAGTGGTATGTCTTCATCCCATCCCCCTCCTCTCAAGACTCAGGGATCTATGTGGAAGAGGAGGAGAAAGATTGTAAGAGCCAGAGGTGATGGATGACTCCAAGGACTCAATGTCTTCCAGACACAACCAGAATGATACCTATACGAGTTCACAGAAACTCTGGCAAAAAGCATAAGAGGTCTTTTGCTTGCCCTGATTTGAGCCAGACAGGGTCCCAGGGCTGAGAGTCAGAAGTGGACATGTGGTCCTACCACTGACCAAGAATCGACTTGCAATTGATAACCTGCTGGCAAAGGGAAAACTCCATTTTCTCCAATGGAGTGTCACTGGGTATGCCATTATGAAGTATGCCAAGCACACTTCAGGGCAGGCCTCATGCCCAAGAGTAGTTAACCAATACAAAATGAACTCCGTGTATTTTTTGGTATCTTTTGTTATTGGTTTGTTTATCATTTTGTCTTGTTTGGCACCTTCCATTAGGGGGTTTTTGTTTGTTTGATTATTTTGATTTTCATTTTGTGTTTTGTGGGTTATTTTGAAAGGGGGAGAATGAGAGAGACAGAGATAGAACATAAAGCTGTGTGGGTACATAAAGGTAGAGAGGGTATGGGAGGAGTTGGGGGAGGAAAACATGATCAGTATATACGGTATGAAAAATTTTAAGACTAAAAAGAGAATGTGTTTGGCCTTTACAATATGTAAGTGCAGGGCACTTTCATTTCCAGTCTCTGTGCATTAAATGATAAATTACTCCCAGAAGAATCCCATGTTCAAGGCTATAGCCTCACCTGGGACTCAAAAATTTCACCTGAAATGTATACCTGAACAAGCACCCTCTGGTGTCTTGTACTTCCTCTCAAACACTGAGCACACAGGCGGAGTTGTCTCTGGAGAGGTGGTGAGCCCTGCAGTATGCTCCTCAGATGGCGGCACCCAGCCTCGGGTAGCAACAGGGAGAAGCGGCTGTCTCATTATGGTGTTGTCGACAGAGAGCGGCAGCCTTATGTGGAGATTCAGCTCAGCCAGGCTTGGTGTCCACACGAGAAGGCTTGTGGGCTGGAATCTAAAATAAGATCAGTGGTCATGAGCTGTAGGGACTAGCACAGAACACCAGACGGACTTTGTTGTAGTAAATACTAAACCCTTCTTCAACAGTCCCCAGGCTCCTCTTCCATGGAGTGAGCTGGTTGGATAGCTCAGCCTTTGGGAAACTGCTTCATAGGGTGTATGAAGGAATCTCAGAAAGGTAAGTGTTCACCACAACCAGACTATTCTGAGTCCATCTCTTTCAAATTAGCAGCCTACATGCAGTATCTGATTCCATCTCTTTGTTTAGTATCCCATATACAATATAGCTCAAAAAGAACAGCAAGGCATGGTGGACCAGGCCTGTGGTTCCTGGAGCACTGAAGAGCAGGACCTGGAAGCAGAGACAAGACGTCTATAGGTTTAAGACCACAGTACCATAGTCAGTTCAAGGTTACCCTGGGCTACATAGTGAGACCTTCTCTCAAAGCAAAACAAAGCAAATAAAAGCACTGATGCATTTTAGAGTTGAATGAAAATGAAAAATCTCAAAACAAAGAATCGAATGCTGGCTTTGGATGACTTGAAGCCTGTTGACTCCTTAGCCATCCCACTACACTAGATTTATGCTTCTTTATAGCATGTAACCTCAACTTGCATAACAGTCTACTTTATAGGACTGTACTAAAACCCTGTTACAAGACAGCATTACAAAGAAATGAAATTAATTTAGCCCATAGTTCTAGAAGCTGCACATTCACACAGCACTGCTTGCTAAAAGCCTCATGGTAACTGACAAGTGAGAGAGAAAAGGGTTACACCTCCTTATAGAAACGCAAAGTGAGACTCAGCATCATTCTGGGAGACCCATACTTCCTCCAGGGGAAATTGTCCTTGGTGATCTAAGGATCTCTTGCTAGGCTGTAGCCCTTAAAGGTTTCACTATGCCGGGGCAAAAATTCCCAAAACATGAACCTTTGGGGGACAAAAATATCCAAACCATGGAACCAAAACAGATACATTTTTTCTTTTATGTTTTAATGTCTTGTCCATGAAGGCAAGTGTATGAATATAAACTCCCAGATATGGACTGCTTTTGTTTGTTTGCTTGCTTTTCTTTGTTGGCTTCTAGGACCTACCAAGATCAGACCTTAACATTTGTGGTTTTCTCTGTTCAGAAGGCATCACCTCAGACATCTGTAAATATTGCTCCTTTGCTTCTTTCAGGTCCCATCTCAGATGTGACTTTATCTGATGGCCTTTCCTGAGCAACAGAAGTCACTCTCTCTCTCTCTCTCTCTCTCTCTCTCTCTCTCTCTCTCTCTCTGTCTCTCTCTCTCTGTCTCTCTGTCTCTCTCTCTCTCTGTCTCTCTCTCTCTCACACACACACACACACACTTTCTTATTGCTTTAATTTTCCATATCATGCATCACCACTTGCCAAATTTTATATTTCATGACTTGTTTCATGTTTGTCTCATCCCACAAGAATGTAAATTCCAGAGGGCAAGGACTTTACCATTTTGGTTGCTGATCTATCCCAGGCTTCTAAAATAGAACATGACGTATGATTATCACAGATTCACTGGAAGCATTTGAGACTCAGAGCCTGGGGAGCCAAGATCCCATATTCTGTAGAAGTAACTGCTTACTTTCGGCTCTTCATGCTTCAGCCAAGTTTCCTGGCCTTCCCCAAACCTGTATCTATAAAACGTGTCTCCTCTAGTAATGACAGTAACTAGACAGCAGCATGAAGAGTGCAAGCAGCAGTTTGGATTTGGGTGTTGTGGTGGTTTGAATGCAATTGACCCTCACAAGCTCACAGGGAGTGGCACTATTAGGAGGTATGATTTTGTTGGAATCAGTGTGGCCTTGTTAGAGGAAGTATGCCACTGTGGAGGTGAGCTCCTATGTCTCATATATGCTCAAGCCACACCCCAGTCTCAGTTCACTTCTTGTTGCCTTTGAATCAAGGTGTAGAATTCTTGGCTCCTTCTCCAGCACTGTGTCTGCCTGCATGCTACCTTACTCCCAGCTGCCATGCTCCCTGCCATGATGGTAACGGACTAAACCTCTGAAACTGTAAACCGCCATCCCAATTAGATGTTTTCCTTTGTAAGAGTTGCTGTGGTCATGGTGTCTCTTCCACAGCAATAGAAACCATAACTAAGACAGATGTGTACCAGGTATCATGAGCTAGTGTCCTGCTTTTAGGCATGTTCCTTTATTTCTCCAAGCTTCAGTTTACCAGAAATGAAGTAAAAACTGACTTTACACACAAGGTTGCTATGAGGATTATAAAGAAGCAAGTTGTGTGAGTGAATTGTGGGATATAATTTGCAAGGAGAGAATCATGACAGATGTAGCTTCTAGAGGAGGCATCAGAGGACCTGGACATGAAGTTGGCTTTGAGCCAGTACCATGACTTACTTCTTGTATACCATTGATTTCTTTGGCAATGAAGATGACAATATCCATTTCTGTTTGAAAGGAAGAAAATGAATCAATTTATCTCATTGAAACACCCTTCAATTGAATGATCCATAAAGAAATGTTTTTTTTTGGGGGGGTGAAGTTATTTTTTTTAAATATCAAATGAAGAAAATTATTGTAGCCATAAGCTTTTCAAATTAATAGTCCCCCTCAACAGTCCCTTCTAGCTTAGCAGAATCATCTGTTACTATTTTGGAAGGCTCATTTGCTTTATTTTGGAATGAAATACTAACTTGTTTCCATGTATCTAAGGAATGTATTTGGCACTTAGCTAGGATTGCTTTCCCCAAGAAACTATTTTATATTTATTACTGTTGATATAAAATGCTTGAATACTTGGGAGGCAGTGTGCTAGGAAGTAAAGAACATGGAAGGAGTTGAGTATTTGAGTTCTTGGCTTGGTTTTATGGCCAGTTAATTAAATGACCTTGGTCACTTGTCCTCTCTGTGGACCTCAGTGTCTCTCTCTCTCTCTCTCTCTCTCTCTCTCTCTCTCTCTCTCTCTCTCCTCTCTCTCTCTCTCTCTCACTCTCTCTCTCTCTCTCTCTCTCTGTGTGTGTGTGTGTCTGTGTTTGCACATATTACATATCAATTATCTAGGTAACCAGCTTTTTCAAAAAATAATTCATGAAGCAGCACCAATTTCTACTCTCAGAGAGAACAACAGCGTGCACCTTATATGGGTATGTGTGGTCACAAACAGGAGAACCATTGTGTAAAGTATGGCTGAGCTAGGAGCAAACCAAAAAGAAAACTGTAGAAGAGAAGGTTGCTGGTGACATAACCCAGGAAAGGCGAGAATAGAGAAGGGGGCTTACAAGAGGAGGACTGGGAAAGTGACAAGCCCAACACAATGGCCAGAGCTTGTGATTTGAAGAAATGACCCTGGAGGAGGTATGAGTGAAGAAAAAGACCCACATGTTTATAGGACAAGGGTGACTGAACAGATGGGCTGGACTTACAGTTATGCTTGTTCTGAGTCTATCGCTAGGACACACCAGTAGTCTCCCTGCTGTAGGTCCAGCTCTCTGCTAGATGTTCTCCTTGGTGTTCTCATGGTCAACTCCGCGTCCTTCTGTTTGTAAAATGCATTTTAAAAGGCACCTTTCTGGGGATGGGGTCAAGGATCATGGTGAGGCTTCTGCTCAGACACTAGTCTGGAGCACACTTCCTTGCCCTGTGTTGTGCATTTATTTCCAAGTCAATGGTTGAAGCTCTCTGGAAAACTGTTTGGTTTTTTTTGTTGTTTTTTGTTTTGTTGTTGTTGTTGTTTGTTTTTTGAAGCCTATTCAGAGAGTTCTTCAGCCCAAAGTCCCTGAGAATTTAGACTCCAAGCCTTGCCTGCAGACCTTGATGAAGGGTCTGAAGTGAGGGTGGCGGATAACTCAGCTTGCCTCTCTCCCCCGGGCACAGTTTAGGGGTGTGAGTTACACTGTGGAGTGACCTGCAGAATTAGGCAGAGGCTGTCTTCTGTGAGAGGTGGTCTAAGTCTAACCCTTGCTTGGCTTCCCCCCACTTTCTGGTGGCCTCACCCACTCATGTGCCAGTCTCCTTTACATTCTTCAGAATCACCTGCTCATAAGTCCTTATCTCAGGAAATACGCCCTAAAACACCCAGTATCTCCTAGAATTGTTTCCTTTAAGAATCGGAGGACATTTTCTTGATTTTTTTTAAACGGACCTATGCATGCAATGTGTTTGCATTTACTCCCTAGTTTTGGACATAAAGGAAACATCGCATCTTTCCCTTTTCTAGATCATATCTGACTCAGCCTGCTACTCACCAGCTGGTTGAGACATCAAACTAAGCCTTCCTGGGTCCCCCTTGCTTTTCATTTAAATCATACAGGAAACCTGGTCTAGAAATACCAGAGAGGACTTACATTTCAGTCTTCACACAGTGCTGCAGTCAATGATGCCGTTTTGCCCTGGGCCCTGCACTGAGCTCTCTCTCACTGTTCTCTAGTGCTCAGAGCTCTAGATGCCTCTGCTGGAAGCTCACACAGCTCTCAGACATGAAGTCCCAACACCTCCATCTCCCAGACCCTGTACACTGACTGTATTTCTCCCTTTGTTCCCTCTCCCCATTCTATGTTTTAAAACACGTCCGTCCTCTGAGTGTTTCCCCAAGCGATTCCATCCCTGCCTCCCAGCCATATTCTTTGACTTTACCTTTTCTAGGCCAGTTCTCATCTCTGCTATTGACTATACTAAAAAGAGTTTAATGTGGGTGGAGGAAGCCAGCACAGACCTGACTTGTTGTTCCTCCACCAGCTAGTGAGGAGGACACTCCATTCTAGAATGAGTGCCTGCCTCATTAGAAGACAAAGAGAAGCAAAAACTGGAATAAATATAAACTTTGGTTTTACAAAAATGAAACTTTACAAGCAAGGGCATGATGTTGGTGCCACTTTCTTGCCATTGTTGGCATCTTATTGCTGTTAGGAAAAGTGCCAAATGGTATGTTGATTCTGTCCAAACCAATGTCACTCAGAGGCTTGTGAACTGGTGACAAGCCTTAGGGAAATGTTTTTGGGAGGTGATGCCAACAGCAAACATTCATGGCTTAGAAACCATCACTGCTGTTTATTTCCCTTAGAATTTCTTCCAAATTTTGTTCATTACAATCTGGTTAGATCCTGCTTTAAGACATTATCTTCTTGTGAATATGAAATATATATTATTCATTTTCTCCATCTATAAAAAACATGCTATTTGGCACTTAAACTATTAAAAACTAAAAGTTACCTTTAATTCATCTCATGTAAATTCATGTTAATGAACTTTATAAATGCCTCCCTTTGAAATAAAAGGATATCTTTACATTTACAATTGGTGCATAATCCATCATCTTAATAATGCCACAGCTCTTTATTCAAGTTAGTGACTCTAAGGGCCATCTCATCATTTCATAAACGTGTTTTATTACCAGATTCCCTTCTTCTGAATAAGAATCTTCAACAGTTTGCATCATCCAACCACAAGGAACTTGTTTCTGATCTTATGTTTTTATTAGGGGTGGGAATCCAGAAATCTGTTTGAGTCTGAGGATCCAGATGTTCTGGAAGGACCAGTGTGCTACCAGCATGGCTGGAGCTCTCTCTCCATGGCAGACCTGGAGTGAGGGAGGGGATGCCTCCCACCTGCTGCCACCACCACCTGTATCCTCAGAGTGGCTTTGACTGTTCTTGGCTCCATTCCAGGACAAAAGCTCAGAAATACAATTTTGGGACTGGGAGACATTGTCACCACTACTAAAAGTGGATGTATCAAAAGCATTCTCTATGCTTAACATGGCACAGCTATTTGAATTCACTCATGTCTTTATCTCTTGAGGCAGCTATTGTACATGATCAAAGACTGGGCAGTTTATAAACAACATGGTTCTCACATTTATGGAGGCTGAGAAATGTAAGGTCAAATGTCAGCAGGTCCAGCATCTGTGAGGACATACTCATCCATAGATAGTATCTTCTTACTAAATCCTTACATGGCAGAAGAACAGCAAAAAACATAAAGCCCTGAGACCTCTTTTATGAGGATGCTAAGCCTACTCAGGAGGGGGCCAGCTTCTAAAAGCTCTACCTCTTGCTGCTAACACAAAGAGCTAGGTTTTATGAATTTTGGAGGTCCAAACATTAAAACCTCAGTAACTTGTGTGCATACTCCTCTGAATTCTGAGCCTTCACTTCTCATAAGTAGATACTTCCATGTGTCCCATGTTACATAACACAAGTTCACTGAATGTGATTCGATATCCACTTAAAGAGACCCATTGATGGACAGCTTTTAATATCACACAAGTAAAATGTTCCTTTAAGGACAATTCTCGGCCTAAGTTCCATTCAGTTTGCTTGGTGTTAATGTTCTTGAAATATTTATTTACACCTTACTTTTTTTTTTTTACTTTCTTCCCCAAAATGGTTCAAGTAGTTAAAAAATATTAAAACCAGACCAGGTGGTGGTGTTGCACACCTTTAATCCTAGCACTCAGGAGGCAGAGGCAGGCAGATCTCAGTGACTTTGAGGCCAGTCTTGTCTACAAAGCAAGTTCCAGGACATCCAAGACTGTTACACTGAGAAACCCTGTCTTGAAAAACCAAAATAAATAAATAAATAAATAAATAAATAACATAGTTAGGAAGACACATAGAGGGTGAAACCCATGTGACAGGACTGGCAGCAGACTCCGCAGAGAAAAAAAGCAAATACTGTAATTAAGCATTACTTTTGTCCCCAGGTGATAGGATGCATAGACCTTTAGTGTTTTAATGAACTGTATAGATTCCTCATGAAAGAAAGCGTTTATCTCGTAATAAATTTCAGAAGGAATCTATAGCATTGGAAAGACATAGGCTAAAATCGGACCTTTCAAGCCAAATTTTAAAGTGTTCAAATAAAATTAAAGACATATTGGAAGCTCATGTATTCTTGTCAGTCAGAATATCTCAAGTCTTGCTGTAATAAATGAACTTTCAAATCATAGTAGTCTAACTCAGGAAGTTTTTTATCTTTTGTTTGGGTCATAGTTTGAGGCTGGCAAAATGACTTTCTGGGACCATTTTCACTCAAGGAAAAACTGAGTCATCTAGTTTCTCTCCATCTCATGACATTTGTTTATACCTTCCACTGTTCAGATAAAGGAGAGAGAGAGAGAGAGAGAGAGAGAGAGAGAGAGAGAGAGAGAGAGAGAGAGCAGGAGAGGGAGAAATGGTATATGAAACCATTTAGAGTCCCGGCTCGGTAGAAATACATAATATTTTTACACACATTTCATAGACTGGCACTTTTTACCTGCTCTTGACTGCAAAGGCAGCTGGCACTCCTAGGCTCTCAGGGGAGACTATGGGATAGATGGGGTTTTTGCCTATTTATTTTTCACATCATGGCATTTTCTCTTCGCAGCTTCATTACAGGTTTGGAACACTTTAATTCCTGGGGTTTCCTAGAACAAGGAAACATACAAATGTAAGGGAAAATTTCCATATTAACACAATTTATCATGAAAGTGTATGCTCTCGACTAATCAATGGTTAAATGTTAGGTTAGCTTTTAAATGTATTCTCATAAATGATGACACTTTTTATATACTTAAATTCAGTTTATGCATTAACATGGTCAATACAATTAGGGACTGGCTCCTTTCTTCATCATTATACAGAAAAGTTCTGGTTTTAGCTGATTCTGTGTGAAGTTTTCAAATATGATTTCTAATAGGAAAATTTCCATCCCAGAAAAAGCGTGTGAGGTGCTTTCTTGACTCAGGCAAAAGTGTCCTCAAGAATCCAGCCTCTCTTCCACTAAATCCAGAAGATAAACAGAATCTTTCCATAAAATCCAAAGGTGTGCCTTGGACCTCGGGGAGGGAGCCCATTAGGAAGGGACCAAAGTGTTAATGGCATCAACTTGAGCAGCTGCTGGCCTGAAATGGCGTGTTCTGTGGCATTTGGGAAAATTAACGAACCTATGTTCATTCATTGTGCATAGTTTCATATCCATGCATTTGGCAAAGAAGTGTTCTTCATTCATGTAGGAAAAGCCCGAATTCCGATCACAGCCAGGATTTGCTTCAGCTCCAGCCCTGTGTTTGGTTCTGTGCCATTTATCTCAAGTTTTATTCCTTCCATCTGATTCCAATGTTTCCTTCTCCCTCATAGTTGTTCTCAAGGAAACTAAGAGAGAGAAGTGAAGAGAAGTAAAACCCACACCTCTCTGAAAACAGGGAAATGCTCTGGTTTAGATTTCTTGTCTAATGCCGGGAGGGTTCACTGGCAATTGGTGATTTGGACTCAGTTCAGATTGGGGTGTAAATTTCACAGGTCTTTATTGTCTCCCTGGGGACCCAGTTAGAGAGCAGTGAGATGCGGAGTGTAATCACCCTGCTTCTTGTTAGTCAGGTGATAGTTGTGTGTGCCTCCAGCATGCTTCCTCTTCATCTATGGCTGCTTTGTTCGCCTTCCCTGACCCAGGAATGGGGCTGAATCATCACCAGGGCTAGTCGCTTGCTTTTACTTTTGGTTTATTTTGAGGAGACTGGAACTTGTTATGTAGACCATGCTGGCCTCAAATTCACACGTTCTCCTGTGCTTCCGTGCCCAGCCAGCTGCTGCCTTTTCTCTCGTTTTAATAAGTTTAAAAATGACAACCCTTTTAGATACACAAAAAGTTACAAAGACAATGCAGAGTGCAGGGGGTTTCTGTATACCCCACCCAAATTTTCTCTGCTAGCTATGTCTTATGTTGTGTTTTTTATCTACTCTAATGAACAAATACTGGTATATTATTAATCTCTAAAACTCGGATTTTATCTGGGCCCTTCAGTTTTAAGGTACTGTTTTCTTTAGGACCTGGGATGTCTCATCTAGATTCTATCATATTTAGTTGTCATATCTCCAATCCTGAAACTTCTCTTATAAAAACTGACACCCCCCCCACTCTGTGTGTGTATGTGTGTGTTTGCAAATAGCAGTTTTGAACTAATATACTAGCCATAGCTTCAAAGTTGAAGGCCAAAGAAAATTAGAGTTATATGTAACCATATATATATATATATATATATATATATATATATATGTGTGTGTGCTCAGTCTTATTACAATAATTTAAAGGGACACACCAAACTTTAGAAGTATTTCTCATGTTGATGCTAGTTTATTGCAGTATAATAAATGGAGGTGGAGCAGGTCATATATATGGAGACTGAACAGCAAGTAGAAAGGATCCTAGAGATGTGGAGAATTCAGGCTTAAATTCCATCCAGGTCTACTGGGACCTACGGCATTTTCAAAGCAAGCACTAATGTGTTTCTGCTAGCGAGGCTTATTCTTTCAGGAATGCTGTTTGTCCTCAGTGACTCACAGAGGCCATTTTTACTGACTTTTTTTAAACATCAGATGTGGTAAGCTGCATGGGCTTAGGAAAAGTTGGGTAAGTACATTGGGCTTCATTGGCAGTTTCCCATGGGAAAGTGAGAGGGCTAGATTAAAGATGAAAGCCTCTCCCAGTCAGCTGTTGTCATATACAGATGGGAGGAGGCAGGGATGGGCAGCTTCATACATTTGTCGTGATGTTTAGTCCAGAAAATTCAACACCATTTCCCTGTTTTTATTGGTTGAGGGAGGGGTAAGGTGGAAGATGATGAGAAACCTTCACTTATCTGTGAACGCTAATTGGACAACCCAACACAACCAAATGCTGCGCCTCAGGGTGTTCTTTAGGCTTTGAAAAATGGGAGAAGAGAAATGAGAGGGAAGGAAAATGAGTAGTGGAAGTAGATGTGGGGAAGAGGGAGGAAGAGAGAGAGAGAGAGAGAGAGAGAGAGAGAGAGAGAGAGAGAGAGAGTAGGTTCAAAGATAGCTTCAGCATTTCCAGCTCCCTGAAAATGAAACCTCTATGGGGTAGAAAAATATCATTCTATGGCATACTTCATATTTTACATTTCAAAAGGAACAGGACTTATATACTTAGTAAGTCAATAAGTAGGACTAAGTCCATGCTGATTTAATTTTAAAAAGAATTTTACTAACCTTAGAATTCACTGGTGCAATGGATTTTCAGACTTACCCTTCTGCTTGTCTGCACATGGGCAACTTGGTGACAACCAGCTGTTCACGTTTTAGTCACTGTCTTTTGTGACTTCCCAGGCCATTTACATCTGTAGCAATTAAAATAGAATGAGACATCACTAAGTAGCACACATTACCTGGAAAACATAAAAGAGGTTAACGATTACTCAGTTATAGTAACTACTTGATTAAACATCCAGAATTGTGGGGCTTATTCCCTTTTGTCACAGTTAGTTCCCTGTGTATTTCCCTCAGCTTTGACTTCTACTGATAATATGAAGGTAGAAAGTAACACAAAACAGGTGACTCTAATCCTATTACTTGCCGAACAATCTAATAATTTGGGGGGATAGGCAAGAGAGCTGAAAAGGTAAAATGATGCATCCTATAAGTTATTTCTTTCTCACTAAAATTAGGAGAAGTTTATTTTTAAATTTGAATTATTGTCACTTCCTACAAAGGAAAATAAATGTGTGTGTGTGTGTGTGTGTGTGTGTGTGTGTGTGTGTGTGTGTGTACACTCCTCTAATCTCCAATTGGGGTAGACTTTGCCCTAATAACCCAGCACCTCTTTGGCTTTTTATATTTGCTCTTTGATTCATTAAAGATACATTTGCTGTTTCCAGTCGGCTAAAGCTTGGTGTTTCTTTTGGGAAAGTAAATGGCAAAAGACCACGTGACTGGGAAAGGCAAACACTCCTAAAGGGCACAGCTGCTGCTTAAGAGGGAACACCCAAGCTAGCAGAAAGAGGTAGCATGTGGAGATGTTAAACAGGGCCAAGAAGAGGCCCTGAATGTCTGCACCTGTCCATGGCCACAGCCACCATTTAGGTCTTCCGTGTGGCAGGCACTAAGAATAATAAGAATTGTAGCTGTTTCCCAGAGAATGATGCTTCTGAAGGATGAAAAGGCAGCGGCAGGTGGGAAGAAGCTTGGGTATCACCTGGCAGAAGAAAAGTGGTAAGAAGAAGAATCAGGCAGAGACATCTGTAGGCTGCAGGGGCGGCTCAGGAGTCTTCACCAAGCTGGTGGCAAGATCAAGGACATCTGTTGTGGAGAGAAATCCTCCACTGGGCAGGGACAGCCCCAGTGGCTCCTCATCCATGTCACCTACCCCATACTCAATTACAGGCTAAGAGCAGCTTACAAAAGTACGGGCCTTGGTGTGTTTGCTGCAGTGAACTCAATGCTGTCAGCCACTGACTGATGACTAGACTTGCTATAGATTCTCTTTCTAAAAATTAGCTTTGTTTTAATTTTATCACATATAGTTAAGATGGGCAATGTGATTTTTTTGATTTATACATTTGGTATGTGTGCATACTCACATTGGTATGTTGTACATTACTGGTTTTGGATTTTTAGGGTTTTTTTTTTCAATAAATTGAAGATTTTACACACAAACTCATACTCACACATACACACACACTTCACAGCTCATGTCATTGGATAATTATTCATAGGTGGCTTCCAATCAGTCACTTATGACTTTGGTTTTATGCAGTGCAAGAGATGAGTCAAAAATTCTTTGGAGAAACTAGTGAAAGGCAGAAGCAATCTCCCTAAAATAAACACACACACAAGCAACTTGTAGTTACATATACATACATATGTAGGCATATATTTCTATGTCTAAATATGTGCTGTACTTATATATGAAATACATGTTTATATGTTATACATATAAAATATATTTATACATATAAATATGTGCTTACATGTTATATATAATACTGTATATATTTGTATATATAATACTGTATACATTTGTTTCATATGCAAATTACACATGCATGCTATATTATACTCTATAAGAGAGGTTCTCAACATGTGGGTCTTGACTCCTTTGGGGGTCAAATATCAGATATCATACATATCAAATATGTACATGAAAATTCATAACAGTAGCAAAATTACAGTTATGAAATTGCAACAAAATAATTTGATGGCTGGGGTCACCACAGCATGAGGAACTGTGTTAAAGTGTGTCAGCATTGTAAAGTTGAGAACAAGTGTTGTGTGCCATATACATAGTATAAAGACTGCTCTGAAGCATACATACATACATGTATATATACACATCTTCCAGAACATGCACTTCTTTAAACCATACAGAACTTTAGGAACAGAAGATATTAAAATAGTTTGAAACAAAAGGAGGATTTTTAACTGACCTGGAAAGAATAAATATTTTTCCTTTAATAAATTGATATTCTGTACCTTTTTTTGAGACAGGATTTCTTCTTGTCACTTTGGAGTCTATCCTGGCACTCGCTCTGTAGAGGAGGCTATTCTCGACTCATAGAGATCTGCCTGCCTCTGCCTCCCGAGTGCTGGGATTAAAGACACTTACCACCAGTGCCTGTCGATATTCTGTACTTTCAAAAATTTAAGTAAAGAAAAGACAGACAACTGAAACTACCTGAAAGATATGGAGATTTGATTGAATTGGTAAAAAAAAAAAAAAAAGATGCTCTGTAATTTAACTCACATATTTAAGTCTGTGTTTCTAGGCAACCAATATAAAAAAGCAAAACATCAGAAAAAACAACCAATTATTTGAGAATTCTTTGTTAAGAACCACGAAGGACACAAAATAGATATAAAATAGGATCCTTCCCCTTAAAGAAGAGCAGTTTTGGTTTAAAAGAAATCCAGAAGTTGAAGAATGAGTCAGGATGTCCAGTCACTCATATGTGACATGGAGACAAGCAATGTCATGTGTCATGCAGAGATCATTGCTTAGGGGAAACACACTAAGACTCACAAACGGGTGACAAATCAGCTTTGGGAGGAATCCGGTTTGTGAGGTATGGGTGTGTCATAATGAATCACTCTTTCAGCAGCTCGAAGGAAGGCTGGCAGGAGCAGTCAGTCCCATGTTTTTGTCTTCTCAAAGAATGTTTCTTGAGTCCACAGATGTCACCATTACCAAGCACACTTTCCTTAGAAGAATGACTTCCGGAATGCTTTTGGGGTGTTATGCTTCCCTGGGGGGCCCCAAAAAAGTTCTGTTTCATTTCAGGTCTTCCCTTCTTCAAAGAAATGCTTGGGAATGCTATTATTTCACCAGAAACATCAACACATTCTGTGCCATTCACTGCCGCAGAGGTCATTTCTCTTCGCCTGCTCTGAAAGATGTCCTGATTTTCTCATTACATGACTTTGCCACCTCTTCCATCTCATTTAAAAAGAATTTACATATAGGAGGCAAATTGGAGACAGCCACACACACTGTAAGATCACCTTGAGAATGCTTGGTAGTGGTGGAACAGCCTTTAGTTCTAGCACTCGGGAGGCAGCGGCTGACAATTTCTGAGTTTGAGAAAGCCTGGTGTACAGAGTGAGTTTCAGGACAGTCAGAGCTACACAGAGAAACCCTCTCTTGAAAGAAAAAACAAAAACAAAAGATTATCTCAAGATTTAACACATCTCCTCATGGAAGAACATCTTTCTACAAATTTGCCTTCAGGAAAGCTGATCTTTCAGGTGAAAATTCCTCCCTGCAGGGATGGTGGTCCATTGGGTCAGAAAGATGTCATATCAGCCAGGAAATCACAGAAGAGAGCCTACCCCAAGATTTTGGTCAGTGACAATGTTTACTGAATATCATTATAAAGTCACATTTCTTTAGAATAATATTTATGAAGGCTGGCTAACATGTACTACATAGTGTTTGTCATACACCAGGCCCTGGCCAAATATTACTTACCCCATTTTAAAAAAATCCTCTGAAAGACCATAACTATTGTCTCCATTGGCAGAAGGGAAGGTTGAAGCATAAGAAAGTTAATTTGTCTGTGTCATTCTGTAAGAAAGGGAGTGAGAATTGAGCCCAAGCAGTCTTGTCTTAAAGTCCAGGTGTTATTCACTCTATTAGCAGTCTCTAATTTCAGCACACTTCAAAACTAACAGGAAACTTACAAAAATACAGAGGGCTCGGTCTGCTCCTAGATGTCATGGTTCTATGGATGTGGGTTGGGGATTGTGAGTGGGAGGCTAACCAGTTCCTGGCCAATGCTGGTGCTACAGGGCCTGGAGCTACAGCGATGTGCTCTATGCTCTTCTTAGCACTGTCTGCTTCAGTTTTCTTAGTGATGTGTTAGCCTCTGTAGTCTTTCAGGTTCCTGCAGATGATGGTCACCAAGGGCAACCATCCCTTCTCTACTTGGCACCACTGTCCATTAGCTGGACAGTGGAATCCTTTGGGCTACTTTCAGAACTACCAATGCCCAGAAAAAAAGACCCGGATTTTATTGGGATAATTTTGAATTGGGGTATTTTCTTCCCCCACCCCACCCCAAGTCTAGCATATGCAGCAGTAGTGTGAAGATGAATCCTTTTTACTCCAAGAAGCGATGCATTTCACCAGTTGGTGATGAGACCTCGGGCCCCAGGCATTCCATGCTCTGCTCTAGAGCAGGGTGAGAAATCCACCCAGGCCAGAGAGGACCTGAACTACAAGATCAATTGCCTTCTCGTAAATGTGTCTATTTAGGGTACAGATTTTCTTCCTCATTTAGTCAGCCTCCTCACTAAAGAGCCAAGTGCACTACTCTTGACTCAAACAAAAACTTGATTTTGGCAGCTCGTCTAAAGGCTCCCATTATGTTTCCCCAAATTTGGAATGGTTTGTATTACAGGAAGATCCTCTGTTACACTCAGGAATTCCTGGCAACTTTTCTCGAAAGTATGCTATAAAGTGGGATCTGATTTGCACTGACTCATAAGTGAAGATCTGGGCCTTTCCAGCTATAGCTTACACAGCCCCTGTCATTGCCAGCAGGGCATTTGAAGGCATCAGCATGCTCTCACTCTGATCAACACTTCCCTTCCTATTTACTTTGTTAATTCCCATGCCCATTAATCTGTGGTGAGTGATAAGGCTTCAGAAATCACTGAGTTGTTTGACAAGACTTCTATTACCGAAATAGACATGGACAAAATGAAGACAATAATTTGATTGTTTCCCTGGTTAGGGAAAAGCCTGCTCCAAGTAATAAATTGTCCTAATGAAAGGTTCTCAAGACAATGAAGAGGATTTCACCTACTAGATCACCCATCTAGAGACCAGCTAGCTGTTTGCAAAGTTTTCAAATTGCTGTGAAATGTTTCCCTGACACAAACCTGCAACTGATTCCTTGGGAGAAAATGAAATTTATCAAAACATCCCGTTTCCTTTCCTTAACCAATTCCCCCTCATGTTGCCGTGGTTTGCATGACGTCTCTGTCCCTCTGTTTCTGTCCATCTACACTGTACTCACACTGAGCTTGGGCTGAATCTCAGAGTTCTAATTTTAGAACACAGGACTCAGCAAGGTTAAGTGCCTCAGAGCTTGCCTGTGCCCAGGCCTGTGGGCAGACCTACTACACTATGACTTTCCTATTCTGGTCTGAGAATTTGCCTGTTGTTTACAATATTGTTTCTCAAAAACAATAATTGTTGTGATTCAAATTAAAATAGTAACTTAGTAGTAAAAACATGGGGAGAGTGAGGTTAGAAAAATATTAAGAAAATGGTGGAATTTGATGGTCTCATATTTAGGCATGAAAGAGAAATTAAAGGTATACAGACTCCTAGGTAGGATAACTGAATTAATTATGAAGTAACAACTCAACAAACTAAGAACATGTAAGATAAGGAAGAGTGTCTGTCTGACTGAATTAGGGCAGTCCTAGTTTGGATAAAGGCAATCTCCTGCTCTAAACCCTTGCCCCTGAGGAAGACTACCCAGGGTAGCCTTTAGGTTATCATATCTAGCTGTCAGTCATAACATAGAAGATAAACTGTAAGAACAGACTAACAGTGGAAAACCCAAAGGGATAAGACAAAAGTAATTCAGATGTTGGAGTCAACAGGCACAGGCACAGACCCTGGAGTAGTTTCAGTTAGTATGTTTAAATTATTAACATTTTCCCAGTTTTAAAAAATTTTTGCATATTGGCAAGAAGAGATATAGTGGAAGGAGACTGTGAAGTGAAATAGTGGTTTCAGACATCTCATGGGTCAGATTGCATAAAAACCAAGCCCAGGGAGGGGACATTAAAATACCCTAGGGAAAAGAAACATCTTCAACAAATAGTTCTGGGGCAACTGGATGTCTACACATAGAAGAATTAAATTGGAGCTCTTACTATCACCTTGGACAGAAACTAACTTCAAATGGATCGAAGACCTAGATGTGAAGCCCAGAACACTGAAACTGCTAGAGAAAACAGAGAAGTACTCTATAGTATAGCTGTAGAAAGTAACTTTCTTCATAGGAGGATTCCTTTTGCCTAAGCATTAAGGTCAACAACTGACAAGTGAGACTGTATAAACTAAAATGCTTTTGTATAGCTAAGAAGCACTGAACCAGGTGAAGAGGAAGCCCACAGAATGGCAGAGAATCTTTGCCAGCTACCCATCTGATGGAAGATTAGCATCCAGAATATATAAAGAACTCAACAAAAAATCAAAAACAAGTGATCCATTCAAAAATGGGCCTGGGACCTCAACAAAGAGTTCTCAAAAGATGAAAAGAAAGTGGCCAAGGTGTGTGTGTGTGTGTGTGTGTGTGTGTGTGTGTGTGTGTGTGTGTGTGTGTATGTGTGTGTTCATCATCTCTAGCCATCAGGGAAATGCAAATTCGAAGAACTTTGAGATTTCGTCTTGCCCTCATCAGAATGGTAAAAATCATCCAAACAACCAGCAACAAATGCTGGAGGGAGCGTGGGGAAAGGGAACCCTCATTTGGTGTTGATGAAATTGCAAACTAATGGCCGGCCTTAGTTTTATCACTCTTTCCCTGTACTCCCTCCCTCATCCCCTTCTCCTCCCCCTCCCCCACTTGGTCCTTCTGTAACCCTCTCCCCATCCATTCTGTCTCTCTTCCCTTTCCTAGGGAGATCTACATCCCTATCCCTATCCCCACACCCCGCAGTTGCTGGAGATTACTTACTTGGTATTTCTCTATGGTCTATGTGTTTTGTGCAGAAAAAAAAATGTTGATGGGAGGCTCCCTTAGGAAGAGAAAGGAGCAATATCTGCAATTTCTAGCTCACAATCAGCAAGGACAAAGCTAGCTTGCTTCCATTAGCAGGGAGAGAGGGAAAGGGGTTTGGAAGAAGGTCTATAAAGAATATCATTGTGTTATAAACCAAATTCTAACTATGTACATAAAGCTGATAAATTCTTCCAGTGAATAGGTATACTACACAAAAAGCTTCCTCCAGATTCTTTGTCCCAATATGTTAATGGGTTTCTGCATCAAAAATTCAGCCTTTCCCTTAAAAGGAAAATGTCTATAGACACAAACAATTGAGTATGTTCAGTATAAAGAAAAGTACCAATTACAGAGGAAATTTCAATGCATGTTTCTAGCTGTTAAACGTCTCTTTAAAAACATTGCCAAAACCTGGGGATTGGTGTGGGGTTGTACAGACAGGGAAATGATAGCAAATGCCAACATCAGGTAGACCAATTCTCAAAATCCAGTAAAAGCCTTCAAGTTCATGTGTTGGGCTATCTTAGTTAAGGTTACTATTACTGCAACAAAACACCATGACCAGAAAGCAAGTTGGGAGGAGAGGGTTTATTTGGCTTACACTTCAGCGTCGAAGGAGGTCAGGACAGAAACTCAAACAGGGCAGGATCCTGGAGACAGGAGCTGATGGAGGGGAGCTGCTGGCTTCCCATGGCTTGCTCAATCCACCTTCTTATAGAACGCAGGGCCATCAACCCAGGGATGGTACCACCCACCATAGGCTGGGCCCTCCCACATTGATCACTAAATGAGAAAAAGCCTTCCAGCTGGATCTCAAGGAGGCATTTCTCCAGTTGATATTCATTCCTCTCTGATGACCCTAGCTTGTGTCAAGTTCACACACAAAACCAGCCATTACACGGGAGAAATGTTTTAATAGTTACTTGGAGTAAAGCTGCATAGGAGGGGTAATTTCTAGTTGGTGACTATGGGTGACAACAATTTTCAAAATATTCAAATAGAATACTTCTAAATAGCTAATAGAATGTTCCCAGACCAAAGAAATAATAAATGTCTGGGGTGGCAGATATAGCTATACATACAGTGAAGTGTCAGAACCTGTAACTGGGTCAATTAAAATAAAATTATATATGTATATAATGTGGTGAAATAAGGAAGTCCACAAAGCCCTAAAAAAAGAATACTGAATTTTTGGGGGGGTAACACTCACACTATAAAGGTAGAGAGCTACCGTGGTTGCTGCCCTGGAGGCACAATCCGATCTCCAACCACAGTGAGCACAAGCACCAGAGAGAGCTGCAGAACACTGTCCTTCAGCTTTTAGGTTGTCACATAGGCAAGCAAGCCCTAAGGCGTGGCTTGCTGCCCCAAAAGTCATTAGCTAAATGGATTAAAAACCTACAATACATATAGACACACATATATATACATATATGCATATGCACATACACACACACATATATGTATATACACATACACACATGCACACACATATACACACACATGTATTAGGTCAACTCAAAATCTCACAAATGTCCGTCATCTTTATTATTCCACTCCCCCACCCCACCCCCAATCTTAGCACTTGGTTTTGGACTGTCACATTAGTTAGGGCTTCATAGTTTGTTGGAACGATTTTAGGAGCCTTTTCAGAGGCATCTCTAACACTGTCTGGTGCCAGATGAAGTCCTAGGATTTCACAACATGCAACCTGTTCTTTGTGAATCTCTGGCTCTTGGAAAACTTGTTTGCCATCTTAGAGGGGCTCAAGAATACAACTCAGAATCCAGGCAGCCACTGGGTTCTTTTCTGCATAGTTGTGGTGTTTTGTTTCCTCCTTTGCCATCGCAGACAGCTATCCCACCCAGGCAGGGACACAGAGCAAGAGATTCAAATGTCAACAGTTACAGGGATTCTGCAGGAAGCAATTCAGCTACTGCAAAAATGTCCTAGAGTCTTCTCTCGACAAGCCCTGCTGGCCCATGAGGAGGCCTCCTTTCATTGATCCTGGACCCTACTTCCTTCTTCTCTCAGTAGACACCATTGCACGTTCCAGTTTCTCTCTCCCTCCATTCCTCTCCTCTCCCCGACCTTCCTATGTGTGAGGCAAAGATTTGGAGGTGAGAAAGGACAGTATGTGCATGCAGGAATCTTGAGTAAATTCAGTAAATTTCCATCACAGAACATTGGCACTATGGCAGGGTTCATTTCTTAATGTGGAAACTGGTTTGGTTGTTAGTGGTTTTCCACTGATTTTTTTTAAAGATGAAATTGAAAGGAAGCCTTATACTGAGAAAAATCACACACACATGAAGAAACCTCTAATTCAGACATAAATGAGAGAGAGAGGAAGAGAGAGAGAGAGAGAGAGAGAGAGAGAGAGAGAGAGAGAGAGAGAGAGACCTTTAAAAAAATACCCACATAGTGAGACAGGTACCTTGCAGGGGAACACAGTAACTTCAGTCCTAAATTTGTCACATTATACACAAACAAATAGGGAATATCTTTAGAAGCACAGCTGCAGTCTTCTATACATATATGTGTGTGTGAATACCTATATTTATATCTATATATAGATATTCCCATGCGGTTGTTTTAGGAAAAACAAAAAAATAACTCTTTCTCGTTAAACTGTAAGAAAATTCCCAGGGTCCCTAAATTCCAAATTTGCAACTGTACAGTGAAAGGTGAAGTTATGGGTTGTGGTAGGGATATGCAACCCTCCAGTTAGTGGCCAGAAGGGTGACTATTTTAGGTTCTGAGAGCTGAAAGATCTTGGTGACAGGTGTTCAACTCTGCCGCTGGAATGCACAACCCCCCGCAGCCTAAGGGACTAAGTATGGTTACATCTCAATAAAACTACTACGGCCAATCAAATTTAAATTTCATGTAACCATCACATGTCCTGGCATACTCTTTTATCTAATCAGTTAGAATTTTTTAAATTAGCTGATGGGTGGTACAGGAATAGGAGGTGGGCCATGGGCCAGTTTGCCAGTCCTGGTTTAGAGGAAACTACTTAAAGTAGGAAAGCACTCTCATCCTATCTTGCAGGGGCGTCGAGACTGCCATCAGCAAAACGGCTTCTGGTACCCTGCCACTTGAAACCCTCATGCAGTTGGTGGCATGTGCCTAAGTTTTCCCATAAAGGATGAGGAAAATGAAAAAGTAGAATCGTTATTCATTCACATATGCCTAAGCCCAGTCCTAGGGCTGGGTTTGTATTAGGCTCTAGTGATGGGGAAATGACCAAGGCATAGTTTCCAATTGCTTAGAGCCTTCAAGAATAAATTGTGTGGCAGTGATTGTTGCAATACAGTTCTGTATATGGGTTCTGAATGGGAAACATATTTTGGGTGGGGGACACAGGATAGCATTCTAGAGAAAGGTGTTTTTAGCTCAGAAAAGAAAGAAAGAAAGAAAGAAAGAAAGAAAGAAAGAAAGAAAGAAAGATGAAAAGTGGGACTTGTCTGGTTAAAAGGACTTACATGAGTGAAGGGGCAGAGAGAGGAGAAAAGACAACAGACACAGGAGCTTTGAGCTGTTGGTGTTGCCATCACACAGCGTAGGTAGGCACTAGGGCAGAGCTTCACAGGGGCAAAGGACATGATGCTTAATAATGATGGGCAGAGATATTTTTAGTGTGTGGCTTATTAATTGTGATATACTATGTCATGGAATAAAATAATATCAAATTAAAAAAAAGAATGATGTGCAGGAATCTTTTCACAATGTGTTCATGAGGGCAGCTTCATCGTGGGAGTAGGGTGAAGCCAATGAAGAGGGAGAGGCATAGGGGTGGTATGGATCAGTCATTTTCAGACTGACCACACTGGTCAGAGGATGTAGCATGGATTTAGAGAAAGCTAATCCAACCTTATCCACAAGCAAACAAAACACACTTTCATAGTTTGGATCTGAAATGTAGGCCATGAGGCCACATGTTTGAACACCTACTTCCTAGCTTATTGAATTATTTTTTGAGGAGGTTGTGGGGCCAGGAAGAGCTCCCTCCTTCCTGATCTGCCAGGATGTGAACAAATCACACTACAGGTTCCCACACAGAGAGCCTCCAAGTTGCCATGTTTTCCTTACCAGGATGGACCCATAGCCCCTCAAACTGTGAGCCAAAAGAACATCTTCTTTCCCTAAGTTGCTTTTGTAGGGCATTTGGTCATATCAGTGTGAAAGCAGTGAATACACCCCTTTGTAAATAATATGACATCTTGAGTTTCATGGATCTGGGCAGTCACAAAACCAGGTCTGCAAGTCCATGCACCTCCCATGGAAAGCCCATCTTAGAGTGGCAACAGGACGTCTGATTTGCAGGATTATTCTGCAACCAAGCCCCTTCCTGATCTCCAACTCCACTTTCACCATCTCTTCTAAGGTTGTCCTCTTCAAAAGAGGCAAACCTGAGTGCTTTGGTTCCATCAGCTCCATCCTGGAGCGCCTCTACATGCTACTCAGTTCCCAGGGTCTGTTGAGAACTATATCATCGAACTATACCATTTGCAACTGCAAGAGTGAAGACTCTTGGAGAGGCCAGATGTTAAAGATAGAATTTCATCTCCCTTTTGGACTTCGATTTTTCAGACTCCAAATTGTTATTCACATGAAAATAATTGTATTCTCTGGACTGAGATGCAGAATACACAGAAGGGGACGTGAACATTTTGGTCAAATAAATGAGCACATGCCTCTTGTGATGAGCTAAATTAACTCCAATCATTAGTAGCATACTGGTTTTCAAAAGATTTTCACAAAACTGGATTTACCTACCAGGTGTATTTAGAAACTACTTCTTCTGGGGTAATAGTTAACTTTTGGTCCTGTCCTTGTCCTCTGCTTTAATCTTTTGAACTGAAATGGTTTTGTATTGCCAATCATCACTCTTAAAATGTAAAACCAGCAGAGTCTTTGTTCCATTCTAAAAATGCAGTCCTTACCTTGAGAAAGGCTATGCTTTGGAGTCACAGAAAGGCCTGTGCCCCCCAGCTCTTAGAACTGATACCACAAAAAGAAGAATGAAAGTGTTAGTGAATTCATTTCCCTTTTTGCACAGATCTGAGAGGTGAGAGGCAAAATGGCTTCCAATCCTGACAAGCTGAATAAGCACATTACAAACTGCCATCCATAGGGAAAGCACTGAGCTGGGTCAGGCTCACTTTTGCATGGAGCATTAGCACATCACGAGATATAGGGAATTTCTCAAATACCTCAGGTCAGATGTGATTTTCTGCAGTGGAAGAGAAAACCATTGCAGGTATCTGAGATTGACTTCACCATTTCTTGCCTGTCTTAACTTCTGTTACTAATGAATTGTGGATATAGAAGGCATGGGTGACATTGTTCAGACCATTCCATGAAAGGATCTTTGCTTTACTGGGGTAATTATTTCACTATATATGTGAAATAATATGTCTATGCTGGAGTTTCTATATTGGATTAAATAAAGTGGAAAGACCCATCCTGAATGTGTGGACACCTTTCCACTGTCTGGGAACCTGGACTACTGAATGAAAAGAAGGGAGCTACCTAAGCATCAACTCTCTCTCTCTCTCTCTCTCTCTCTCTCTCTCTCTCTCTCTCTCTCTCTCTCTCTCCTGACTTTGGAAGAGGTATGACCAGCAGCCTTGACACTCTTGCTGTCATGACCACCCCACCAAAATGAACTGTACCCTCAAACTGTGAACCAGAATAAACCCTTTCCTTAAGAGGATTTTGTTGGCTATTTGACCATAGTTTTGTGCTTAGTTATTGCTTCTGAGTCAGCAGATCATCATCATCACCATCATCATCATCACCCTTTCCAGAAAGTATTCTTCTGGCCACCAAGTAGATAAATGGCTATTAATGGTGCCAGTTCAAAGAAAGATGTTAACTGGCTTGTTTGGACCCCAAAGAAGGCCTACGGTTGGAATATGGCTGAAGGGAGGCCAGACCTGATGTCCTATTTCTGAACAAGCTAAGGCTAAGAGAGCAGGGCCCGTTCTCCCTGCCCTTCTTGGCTGCCTTAGGAGGAAGGGAAGTGCCCACCAATTGTGGGGCTCTGTGACTAGGAACCATCCAGACTGCTGGGTTAGAGACGGTAGCGGTGACACTTAAGCTTGGGAAGCTGGTGTCAAATCTGAAATTATATCGAGCAAAGTGTCAGTGAGTCACAGAGGTGCTGGACAATCCCTAAATCTCCAGGTATATGCCTGGTAAAATGGTAGCCCGAAGGAACTGAGGAGACCTGCACGCAGGCCGCTGAGATGGATCTCAAAACCTGCAGGATGGCCTAAGCCCAGGGTTCACCGTCCATCTAAGTTTCTCCATCGGAGAAAGCACTCCTCACGAGGAGCCCTTACCAGGTCTGTTGAGTCAGTGTTTGCCAAAGACGCTTGCCCGGGTGTTCTGGGCTGTTCAGGGTGAATCTCTAGCGTGTGGAGGTCATCACCTGCCCGCATCCTCACTAGAGAAGTGCAGGCCTGGCTATCCCACAGTAACAAGCATACACGAAGTCACCTTCCCATTGTTCCTTTCCCATTGGGCCGAACTGAGCCACTTTCATACTTTTCTGCCTCAGTTTCTCCTCCTTCTAAGGAACTGTGGTGATTTCTCTGATCTGGAACTCTCAAGAGAATGGCTCAGCCTCCAGTGTGTTCCTCTGGTTTAGAGATCAGCCTGGCTCCGAGGCGTTGTGGTCAGATCCCCTCCACTAATTGTACTTGTTTTACAGGGGTTGTTGACTTCTTGGGAGGCATGGGGGGAGGTTACCCAATACTTCCATGTATATACTTAATTTGGGGGTGTGATATTGACACACTCATTTGGTCCTCTCATCTAAACCATAGTCTCCAGGAGCTTCATCAGGACTAAAAGGGACGATTCAATATTTCTCTGACTAATTGTGTTTATTTCTATTAATTCTGAGTATTCTGTGCTGGTAGCACAGGCAGACTTTATACTTTGTATTGGTTGTTTTTCTTTCTTGTGTTCGTGTGTACATATTTTTGCATTCATGTGTGTGTGTGTGTGTGTGTGTGTGTGTGTGTGTGTGTGTGTGTACTCTCTCTGTATGTGTGGAGGGCATGAGTCAATATGAGGTGCTTTTCTCAATTACTACCCTTTTTTTGCAGAGGCTATCTTACTGAACTTGGAGCTGATTTAGCTGCTTGTCTGACCAGTGAACTCCAGGGATCCGGTGTCTGCCTGTTCTGTGGTTGTGTACTGCCATACATCTTGCAACACACATTCTCGGGATTTGAACTCAGGTCCTCATGCTTTCATGATAACCACTTTACTTACTGAACCTTCTCCCCAGCCCTCAACAATGGCAAACCTCATCTCAGACCCTGCTGGTGTTGAGATATACAATGGGCAGCTGGCACAGCCAATAGGCAGGATATCTTTAGGTAAATGAAAGGTCAGAGAGGAGGCAGGCAAAGAGGGGCCTCTTATTCCAGCAACCACGGCAGTCTCCAGAGCTGCAAACTCCATCTTCACTTGGGCCATCTTTCTTTCCCTGTCTTCCTAACCAGACCCCAGTGAGAAAGATGCCAACAAGGGCTAACACGGACCACTATACACCACACCAAAGTATTCAACCTGCTATAATTGTGAGTATTTTTTTCCATGACTATTTTTTGCAGATTCTGTCTTGGCATATGTCTCCTGCCCCTTTCCTTTGGATGAAATCTCTTATTGATATCATTCTCTTTTGGGCCCTGCTCATATAATAATGAAAACAACAACAACAACAACAACCTCTCCAGCTACAGCTAGCCACAGAACATGTCATACTGGAAATAAGATAAAAATTATCCTAACTATAGCAAGGGGTTCATGTTTCCCTGCGCTGGCTGGCATAATCCTAGAGACAGATGAATGAGGAGGGCTGTGCCATGATTTTCCCTTTAACTCATTGAGCGTGAAGGAAAAGCTGCATGGAAGTGAGGGACTATCACTCTCCAGCTCCAATGCCTTGCCAGTGGCTGACTGCATTCTTTGCTTGCTTGCTTTAGAACTTCTCTCTCTCCTTTACATAGCCATATAGTCTTTTCACCTCTCATGGGGTCTTGACTTCTAGGAGGTCCTGGCCTTAAGGTTGTTTTTGTTCCAAACCTGCTACCTTTTCCACTTCTCGTTGTTAAATAGGAGTGACTTTGTAAGTCAAGCAGAGGCTTCCTTGGCAATCTACATATCTAAGGAATATCACTGGGACTTTAGGACATTCCTGTTCAATGCTATGCAGATGCAGAGAACTGCTAGGTAGTGTGAGCTAGGGGAGGGCTGAAGACCACAGTGGTCAGGAGGAGGGATTCCTTAAGAGAAGAAGCAGGTTCTGTCTGCCCAGCGTCCACAGGTCATGGCATTGTCAGAAGATGAGGGAGCACTACACAGAGCAATTACCCTCTAGCAGTCTGAGGCATGGGGGATTCCAAGCAAGACAATAAGGGCTGTGGATGTCAACTCAATCCTTCCTGTTCAAGACTCTGGGAAGTCCCACCTCCTAAGTTCCCTACAGAAAGTTTCCAGGCCTTCAAAATACAGTGCATCTGCTTGAAAACATTGACTCTTTCCTTGTCAGTAGACTCCTGCTGCCAGTAAAGAAAGCACTGTGCTTCCCCCGTCCCCAAAGGTGTGTCAGATTCAGGAATGTGGGACCGATATTAGAGGATTATGATCAGCCCTGTTCAGGCCTGATTTATTTCAAAGTAATATCCCTCAGGCATCGACTGCACTGCCTAGAGGACTCTCACTTGACAATGGCTCTCAGCTCCCCTTCTTTGGGGAAAGGCAGTTCCAAAATGCTTGAATCTTGGTAGAATCCTGGCCTTCCCTTAGAAATGAAGCGGAGTACCTGTCCCAATAGAGCATGGTAAGTGAGGTTGCCTGAGCTGGCTTGCCGTGCATTTTCTCTGATGATCTATTCCCAGGTGTTCCTACCCTTTTGAGGTCAGATTCCTGGGAATAAATGAGGTTTGCTGGGGTCAGCAACACCACTCCTCCCCTGTATAAAAGAATAACAAGGGCAGGTGGCTGTTGAAGGGGGGTTGTGAGTAAATCTAAAACACCTGGGAAACCCAAAGTCAATGTTTTCTTTGCGGCCAAGGGGGAAGAGTGTCCATAGCCGTGGCCCTTTTACTTTAGCGGACACAGCAAATGTTACCTGAGTAGCAGCGACTGGCTTCCCCAGCATAACCCTAGGGCCTCAGGTTTGGGTAATGCCTTCTGCCAATTTTTTATTAGCAGGTGTCTTGCTTCTATCCCAGTGAAACGGTGGTAAGGTTGCCTACACTTTTAAAATGCCAGTCTGGCACCAACTAGTGCTTTCTGTTTTCTCCCAACGGCCCTGTGAAGTTCGGTCCTATTACTTTGGGCACAGATGATAAAACATGAGCTGGTAGCACGTGAGTTTGCCCCCAGTCACACATACACCCAGCATTGACTTCAACCTGCTCTTGCACTGACTCCAAAGTGAACAGTTGGGATTATTATTGCCCAGTTGTCTTCATCTGTGGAGTTAAAACTCTCTACTGGACTGGACTTTCCTTTGGCAGTGTTTCCATCCTCTGTCGACCATGACTGATGAATTTTCACAGTTCTGTGGGCAGATCATGTGTTCTCTCTGGTGATGACACTGTGTGTGCTATGTGGGAGCTGAAGTAGAAAACTTCAGTTCTGGACACAGCCTCTTTCTGTCACTCACTCTTTCAGGCATCTCCCTATAACCCCTGTTCGGTAGAATAGCCTAGAATGCCCCATAGTACAGCAGCTTGGATCTAGGAAAACAAGCCTTGGTTTGCAAGTGCTTAGAAAGCCTCTGTATCCCAGAAGCTAAGGTCTCACTGGCTGAACCAAACTTCATGATAAAGCTCAGGCTCAATGAGGAAGGAGACTGTTTACCAGGGTACATGACTGGAGTATGTTTTTAATTAGAAGGAACACAACACAGTAATCTATCAAATTAGCCAATAATAATATTGTAACTATATCTTTCATTTATAGAGCACCTACTAATACCAGTCAACTTTGTAGACTTTACATCACATTTCTCTTTAAGCATCATCATAACCTAACCTACAACTTGTTATCACTTTCCCCATAGAGCAAGACCGGAACCTATAGCCTGGTATCACTCTCCCCATGGAACAAGAGAGGAAATAGAGGCTCAGAGACTCTAACTTGATAAAATTACAAGAATTAATTAAAGTAATGCTCATTGGGTTTCAAATGAGATAATATAAAAGATAGAAGCAGGGCCCAGAGTGTAGCTAAGCCTGTAAGTGCCCCCCCCCCCAATGTGCAAGCATGGGGACATGAATTCAACCCCCAGCATCCATATAAAAAAAACTGGACTTGGTAGGGCAAATTTATAATCCCAGCACTCTGGGTGGGGTGGGGGAGCAGAGACAGGTGTACCCTGAGACTCAGTGTAAAACGAAGGGTGGTGACTACCCCTGTCCAAAGGTGGATGGCATCTGAAGAACAATAGCTAAGGTTACTGTCTGACAACACACATGTGTGCAGACATACACACACACACACACACACACACACACACACACACACACACACACACACGAAAGTAAGCAGTGAGATATAAAGAAAAATAGGAAAGAATCTGTTTTAACAAAGTGGTAGTACTTGGAATCTGGAAGGAAGGAAGAATGGCCCTGGTCTCTAACTTCTACTTGTGAATGCTACAGTAGTGAGTGCATTTGTGTTTACTGCCTTGAGACAGACTTTCTTACATTGGCAGCCTCCTTCCTAATTATAGAAATCTGAGCAGAGAACACAGTCAGTAAACAAAATCTGGCATAATTAGGTTCATCAAAATAGGAAGGACACAGTGTGGCTTTTCTTTTAATCACTCCCTTGTTTTAAGTCTTAGCAGAAAGTGCCGATCCTTTCTTGGCTGTGTTTTCAAATAAGTTCTGACACCAGTTAGAAAGCAGAGAGCTGGAGAATGGATGTAGTGGAAGGAGCAATACCCAACAACTGTACAGATTTCTAAACCTAACTTAGATCCTTGGAAAATTCCTTCATGCTCTCTCTGTCTCTGTCTCTGTCTCTGTCTCTGTCTCTGTCTCTCTGTCTGTCTCTCTGTCTCTCTGTCTCTGTCTCTGTCTCTGTCTCTCTGTCTCTCTGTCTCTCTCTCCCTGTCTCTCTCTCTCTCTCTCTCTCTCTCTCTCTCTCTCTCTCTCTCTCTCTCACACACACACACACACACACACACACACACACACACACACACACACACACGAACACAGTGACTCCCCTCAGATGTGCTTGCCAGCTAAAAGCCACTCTGCCATTTGAGTTCATTTTCCAATGTTCTTCCTTCCCCGTCACCACCCGGGGCTGTGGGCCAGGCAGTGAACACAGTGTTTAGCCTGTCCCAAGGTTCAGAGGTGTATGAAGTGTGAGCATTGTTGAGTGAGCCTGGCTGGGAAGGCAGTACATAAAAGCAAGCGAATCATGTGGAAAGATTCATGGAAACTTATATTAAAATATGATACCTCCAAAAATAATTTCTTGCAAGCAGCAAGAATTAGTGCATTGTGAAACAAACAGAGCTTTCACTGTTAACCAAAGAGAAGAAGCAGGGTGTTGGGTGGGGTGTCAGTGGAAAAATATCTGCTGTAAGAACTATTCCCTATCTATCTATCTATCTATCTATCTATCTATCTATCTATCTATCTATCTATCTATCTATCTATCTATCTATCTCTCATTTTCCCTTTTCCATGCTAGGTGACATTAATTGATAGAAGTGCCAGCACTTGATTACTTGAAGGAATAAGGGGAAAAAAAAAAGGTCAGAGCATGTGATTTGTGGTGCTTTGTGGGATCTCTTGTATTTTCCGCTGCTATGTCTGTCTTACTATGTCTTGTTATTTTGGTCTTTGAAATAATCTTGAAATTTCAGGCCATTGCTTGCTTTTCTGAATGTAGATGGTTGGAGAGAAGGCTGACTTGTGGGTGTTGACAGCTCTGACTGACATTGGAGTGACCTTTGCCTGTGTCCTCATCCAGCATCCCCCCACCCTAGTGGCAGTAGCTTAGTGATCCAAAGATACTAGAAAATAGTGTTTTTTAATCAACTTCTTTTAGAATGAATCACTTGGAGAATGGGGCCATTTTATCTGAGCAAGTTACATATTCTTGCAGAAGCTTAAAATTGCTGTTGGTTCTCCCTCTCCACCTGCCCCCCACCCCCAAAATAGACTTGTAGGGCTAATTGAGGACAGCAAGTGATTCATACATAAGTGAATTTATAATTCATTTTAGGAATAAAACTGAATTCATAAACTCCAGTCCAGGAAAAATAGAGAAGGATGAATAGCTTTAAGGATACTTCTGTTACAATAAATCTTTCCACCAAAAGCTGCTTGAGCCCCATCGCCACATGTGAGCTTTACGCCAGCTGCCCGCCCGAGTTAGGCCCAAATAAATACACAGAGAGACTTGTATTAGTTACAAAACTGCTTGGCCAATGACTAGGATTCTCATCTGTTAGCTCAGTCTCAATTATCATATATCTATATATTTTATGAGACTTATCTTATCAGACGCCTTATTGGCATCCCTCCTTGCTGGTGAATCACATCCCGCCACTGGAGCAGGAATGGGAAAAGAGAGCGACATACTTCAGATTAGTTGGTCCAAATAAAAATGTTTGGTATTGCTTAAAATAAGTTTATTTGTATTCATTCAAATGTACTGTGCAATTAGTGCTTCCTCTGCCTAAAAGTCACTTAAAAATTGTTTTATGCTATTCACCAGGCATTGGTGGTGCACGCCTTTAATCCCAGCACTCGGGAGGCAGAGGCAGGCGGATCTCTATGAGTTTGAGGCCAGCCTGGTCTCCAGAGCAAATTCCAGGATAGGCTCCAAAGCTACACAGAGAAACCCTGTCTCGAAAAACAAAAAAACAAAAACAAAAAAAAATGTTTTATACTATTCATTTTGTGAATTGCAGTTTGTGGCAATAATGTATGCTCTGATTTCATCTATGGTTCTGTGAAGAAGGCTTGTCATACAACGCTGTTGATAACAGACAAGACACTGGCTCAGGGATTTTATGAGTATCCTGAGGTCACACATGTCATAAGTGACTTGAGCTGGATATTATAGCTCTGAAGCTCCTGAGACTCCTTCACAGGCCTTTCCCTCCTTGGGCTTCCCAGACACTTTGCTCACATCTCTACAATAGAACAGTATACTAGAATTAGCCTCATGATATTTCTGCTTCTGGGCCTGGCATAGAAGATGCCCCAAATCTTGCTTGCTGAATGAGCAATTAGAAGTTTAAGAGTTACTATCCTGACACAAAGATGTTTCAACTGAATTGAGGGACAAGACACATAGATGTGAAACACTAATACAGAACATACAAGAGGGGACTATATGCTGCAGTACAGACACTTACGGTACATAAATTCAGATGAGCACAGGATTACGGGAAGAGAGTAACCGCAAAAAGTTTCAATAGGTGTGTGACATGAATGATAAATAATAAATGAAGAAAATATTAAATCTATCAGAATTCTTTCAGAAGGTCCAAAAGTGATATATTTTAAGCACTGAAGACATCTACTCAGAGGACAGCTATTCCATATGAGGAAGAGGGTTAATCTATTGTTTTCGGAGGAGGAGGGTTCAAGAAAAAGAGAATTGGCATAACTGAGGAAGACCTCATGCCCACTCTACAAAACATCGGTGAAGTTGACCCTGTGTCTGAATGAATGGAGTTTTGCTGTTGCGAGGGAGCTAATGGACAGACTTGAGCCAGAGATAAGTATAGTACCCAAACACAGGTACTCTGATAATATGAGGGCATCTGAGGTTACAGACAGTTAGTGTCAGGCTTAACCACACCTCTACAGGGTGGAGCGGTGGAGCAGAGGGGCAGGGGCTCACATCTAGATGACAATAGTAAAATGTGTTTTTCCTCCAAAGAAAAGAATGTGCCATGGGCCTTAAGAAACCACCAAAAACAAAAGGAATTTACACTTTTCTTTAGCCACTGGCCCTGAATCCATGTCAGTCTGCCATCCATGCTGACAGGGAAAGGGTTCTTGTAACAATAACTCTTTCCTCCAGCTGCCTGGGTTCTGCCACCACTTTAGGGCCCGTAAATAACACAGAGTCTTAGTTGCAATTCTGCTGGCCAATGATTAAGATTTCTTATTTGCTGGCTCAGTCTTAATTATCAACCATAACTACTAATCTGTTTTTATAAGGACTATCTTACTGAGGATGCCAGCCTTATACATCCTCTCTTCCTGGGATCATATGGCGACCCTCTCCCTTTCCTACATTTCCCAGAATCCTCTTTCTCTCCTAGTCCCACCTAACTTGCTTCCCTATTGGCCAACAGTGCTTTCTTTATCAACCAATAAGACAAACATATATGCAGAAGGACCTCCCCCATCAAATTCTCACCTATGCCTTAAGTGATGGAAAGCTATACTGGTGAGTTGTTCATAATGGCAAATCCACTTAGTGTCTCATGTAAAGATCTCCATTATTTTTATCACAAATATTTGTTTTAATGAATTAATGGTTTTGTGTCCTTATATTGCAAGTTTCAAATGTGTTCATTTTGTGTTCATCCTCTGAATTTCTAGGAAATTTCATTGGCCCATAGGAACCTAGAAGTTCAAGAATCACTTAATAGGACCCATAATTTTCAAATGTCTAGATTTCCTTAACTGAATGGAAGAAGAGAGATTTATTTTCAGTTCCCATTATTGGCACTGGTTGATTAAGGCAATGTCTTTTAGTTACACCATCCATCACCTCTCAAATTAAAATCTGTGAGTAGATACCTTGCCTCTGAGGACTGTGTAGTAGCAGGGTTTGGCTCTGTAATCAGCACTCTAGTCAACAAAATAAATCCTACAGCTTCTCAAAAACAATACTTTGCATTGTATCATTACAAAGCAGTATTGATGTAATGATTACGTATTTTCACTTAATAATTATGAAATGTACTCTTGTTACTGTGCCATGAGGTAACTGTCCACAAATGGCACGTGCTCCATGTAAATGGCTGTAATTCCTATGGCTCTTCATGCTGAAGCCAGCTTTGTGTGTACGGTACCCACCTAGTCACACAGGACCTATGCTAAGGAGAGCCGATGTCCTAAAGCAGTGGTTCTCAACCTCCCTGGTGCTGTGACCCTTTAATACAATTCCTCATGCTGTGATCCCCCAAACAAAAAATTATTTTCTTTGCCACTTCATAACTGTAATTGTAGTGTATATATCTGATATGCAGTATATTTGAAATGCAGTCCCCACGGGTTGAGAAATACTGTTCTATGGTCATTCTCTGGAAATTGCTGATAATATATCTATATATCTATGTGTCATATAATATATATATATATATATATATATATATATATATATATGAAATTGCTGATTTTTTGAAGGGATCCCACCCTACATTTTCCCTTTGCATCGAACCCTTCAAATTTCTTCTGCCCACATGCTCAGGACTAGCTGAGAGAGAGAATTGGAGGACCAGGTAGGAAGAAATAAGTGAGTTTCTCAGCGACCTCAGGAGGAGCCCTTGCCTCTTTTGTTGGAAAGGAGTCCATTACTTACAAGGTTTTGGCTCTTTTGTTCTACTGTAAGGGGGAGTGGGGGTAATGATGAGATGGCCCAGCAGGTGAAGGGACTTGCTTTGCAAGCCTGACAACTGAGATTGACCCCCAGCTCCCACCATGAAGGGGAGGACCAACTCCTAGGAAGGGTCATCTGACTTCTGCCTATGTGTTATGCATATGCACGCGCTTGTGCGCTTGCGCGCGCGCACACACACACACACACACACACACACACACACACTCACACACACTCACACTCACTACACACACAATAATAAATAAGAAACAGAGAAGAACCGGGTTCTCAAGAAGTAAACAGGTAACCCACAATAAGGAAGTGGGGAAGTGTGTAGAAAGATGGGGCCTAATGGAGAAGGTGGGAAGGGGGAGATGTGTCTAGAGAGTGAGTTACAGTCAGATGTCAGGGTCCATGGACATGATGGGCCTGAAGAAGGACGTGCCGGAGGGAAAACTTTCTCACTTCTGACCTCTCTCTGGCACTGTCCTCTCTTCTCATTTTACCCCAGGTTCGTCTGACTTGGATCTTACTGATCAATTGGTACTATCTGATCAGCAGAAAGATTAAGACCTCAAATGTCTGCCCATTTAATTAAGCCCCACTTAATAGGACTCATTTAAGTTAATGTAGAACAGTCTCCCTGCAAGGGTGAGGGGATCAGATAAAGGGTCCCTATTCAACATGGAAACTGTGGTCACGTAGGTTCAAGAGTCAGAAAACAGGATGGGGATGAGATAGAACAGGGCTGAGTGGCCCATGGGATAGAGGTATTGGCAATTGGCCTTTGAGTTGTGTGACCTTGTGAGAATTATGTTTCTGCTACAGTTGTCCTGGTGAGGTCCTGAGACTGTGTGCAAAAGACTTTCACGTGGCTCCCAGTTGTGGTGGGAGTGTTGAGTGTTTCTCACCCTTAAACAGAATAGAGCCTGTGTGAGCTGGGAGAGCTGTCAGCTCCATGGATGAGTCATCCTTGCCCAGGCTGTTATGAAACTTTTTGCACTTGGTAGGTTTCTGTTTTCCCTAGCCCAGAAAGTAGGCTTCTGATACTATTAGAATAATCCATGCTTTGGGGGTCTGGAGTGTAGCTCATTTGGTAGAGTGCTTGCTTAGTGTATATAAAGCTCTAGGTTTGAGCCCTAGTACCATATAAAGCAAGTGGCTTGGTGAAATGTCTGGATTGATTTCCTGTACTCAGGAGGTAGAAGCAGGAGGACTAGGTTGTTCAAGGCCATCCTTGGCTACATAGCAATTTGTAGGACAGCCTGTGCTACATGAGATATTGTCAAGCTGTACTTTTGTTGCTAATTATCTTGCCACTTTTATTTTTGGATATAGTCTCCTTTCCCTTCTCCCCTCCTTCTCCCTCTCTCTTCTCTCCCTCTTCTCCCTGTATTCCTTTTCCCTCACCCTCTTTCTCCATTTGAAGCTTTATCTTTGTGATGACGTTAACTTCAGACAGAATGTATTTTACCAGCCATAGGCCAAAACTCTGGGCAGGCTTTTGGGAAGGAGACATTTTGGCAGCAGTATAGCTTAGGAAGCCAATATTTTAAATCATAAGTTACAGTAAATATTTACAAATTCAGTGGGTGTGCAGAAGCAATCTCACGCACCAATATTTCCTCTGAATATGTTCTCAATTCTTCAGTAACCATGACTAATTCCATTTCAAGGCGCAGAGAACAAATTGGCTCAGCCTAGGAAATAAGAAGTCTTTAGTATATACATTCTGGAAGTAGGCATGCATATCCGTGGAATGAAGGAATAAGAAATGAATGAATGCCTGAAGTTGTCTAATGAGCTAAAATGTCAGTGCTGAATGGTCCGAATCCTCATCATTGGCTTCTTACTCTGGCTTTGGCTGGTGCGACAGGGCCAATGAACTGAGCCAAAGGAAAGCAGCAATTGAGTATGGCGGATGCCTGGGATATGAAGAAAGTCAGACAAGGTTCCGCCTTCTAGGAACTGAAACTTGCGAGAAACTATGTCTGGCAGTGAAGAGACCAGGGTATGATCCTTAGCACAGGAAAAGGAAAATCAACACTGCAAGGCTGAGCATCCATGAAAACTGAGAGACTCCCCAAGATGGAAATAGAAGGAAGGCAAGAAAGGCCACTAACTTAGTGGTTAGTTTATAAATGGAATAGCTGGAATTGTCTGAAATTGCCAGAGATGAGGTGAGACTGGCAGAGAGGGAAGATCTCTCTGAAGGAGACAGATTCGAGTGTGGAAGGGGATTCCATGCAGACAGGAGGCATGGATGGAATTACAGAGGTAATGAATGATCCCTGTGTGCAAGCCATTCTGACTGAAAAGAAGTGATGGACAACTGAAGATGGCATTAGATATCTCCGAAGCCCTTGATTTTTGGGGGGAGAGGAGCTTCTCTGTGCACCATGGAAGACTTGTTCTATTAAAGAGGTCGTCTCTGAATCCACCATTTCTTCAGAGCCAGTGTGTGTGTGTGTGTGTGTGTGTGTGTGTGTGTGGTGTGTGGTGTGTGTGTGTGGTGTGTGTGTGTGGTATGTAGTGTGTGTAGTGTGGTGTGTGTGGTGTGGTCATACACACTATGACATGCATGAGGAGGTCAGAGGACAACTTGGTGGAGTCAGTTCTGTCCATCTACCATACAGATTCCAGGGAAGGAACTCAGATCCTCAGTCTTACAGGCAAGCACCCTTACCTACAGCACCACCATCTTACTGGTCCCCAGAAAACTATCTTGGGTCTCGTTCCCTGTTGGATTCTTCTTTTGAAGCCAGAAGTCCAGTCCATTTAGGGAGGCCCATCTTTCCTGACTCCGATGAGTAAGCTAACCTGAAGGGTGGGTATGTCATGTGAGTAGGTAAGGCCTGGTGGGGAACTCTGCAAAGTGCTTTGTTGATCTAACTCAGAAAGTAGAGCAGTTTCCTCTTGCCCCAGGATGTGTGGAGATTCCTTCCATGTACACAATGAAAACACAGAGGGCTTTTCTTAGCTGCCCCTGCTCCAGGGCTCACTGGCCCACTCACTTGGCTCCCCACCCAAGAGCCCAGGAGAGTAGGTGTGAAGTGGGGGAATGTGCTCAAAAGATCTGCATTATATGGAGTCATCCCAACCCCCAAGCAGAGCATTATGAATGCAGACCTGATAATGCACTATTGTGAGAGCATGAAAGCCACAGACTTTGTGGTGGTGCCTTCAGAGCAGCAGTAATTCTGGAGAGTAATTATGGAGCAGGAGACTGATTATACAAACTGCAGACTAAACAGTTAGGCTCTGCGTGTGAGGCCAGCTGACAAAGCAGAGGTAATTAATAGGCAGTTACAACTTGGGAGATTCTGGAAAATGCAGTTTTGAAGTTTCAAATTCAGTCTCTGACAGAAGAATATTAGTAAGATAGATGCACTAGGACCGAGGAGTCTTGAGGGAAAGGCATTTGCAATCACTTCTGGAAAGAATCCCTAGTGGGCTTGGGTTCCCACTAACCCCTTTAGGAGAGCATTCCCCCCAGTGTTAGGGTTGGCACGAGCACTCATAAAGAAGATGCTGCAGACGCTGTTGCAGCTGTACAAGCAAGCTGTGGCGACGACTAGACACTTGTTAGTTTTCATGAAGTTGAATGTCTGCTCTCTGCTTTTTTGCCTTTCAAAGATGCTTCCTGGTGGGTAGATACAACAACGATGTGTCTCAGGAAACTGAAGCTTGGTGGACCGCAGCTGGTGCTGAGTGTGGCTTGAGACTTTCAGGGTCAGATACGGCTGTGGAGTGATGAGTCTTAGACAGATTGTACCATATGCTCTCTGCTCACCTCCTGCCGCAGACACAGTGACTTAAGGTCATCTGACAGGGATTCTTACCTTCCTTTGGGTGAAGAGAAAAGCATAGTGAGCCAGGAATTATGGTTTCAGAGTTGATTTTTAGAAAACCATGAAATTGTTCTTTAATGACCTCTGACCTCTTTTTTTTTCTTGTTTTTCAGACCTTTTCATTATAGATAACACACACACACACACACACACACACACACACACACACACCCTTGACTCACAGACCCTTTGTTTTACAGTTTTTTATCTGTGAGACTGGAGGGCTTAACCCAGACACCAGTGAATACGAGGCAAGTACACTATTTCTTAGGTCTCTTGTTTGCCCAGGCCTTTTTTAACCTTTTAAGACAGGGTGCTGTGGAATAATACTTCTGTACACTGTATAAATTATGCTGTGATTAGTTTAATAAAGAAACTGACTGGCAAATAGCTGTACAGGATAAGGTTAGGCAAAAAAACAAAAACAAAAAACCAAAAACAGACTAAGAACTCTGGGAAGAAGGGCAGAGTCAGAGGAGTTGACAGTAAGACACAGAGAAGAAACAGGAGGTGCAAGATGAAAGAGAGGTAACACCACATGGCAGAATGTGGATTACTATAAATGGGTAAATTTAAGTTGTAAGAGTTAGCTAGTAATAAGCCTGAGCTATTGGCCAAGCATTTATAATTAATAGTAAGTCTCTGAGTAGTTATTTGGAACTGGTTTGTGGGACAGAAAAGTCTGCCTACAGCAGAGTCTTATTAAGTTGCCTAGGTTAGTCTTGACCTCATTCAGTAGGCCAGGTTGTTCTCAAACTCCTGACCTTCCTGCCTCAGCCTTTGGAATTATAGGCCTGTGTTACTAGGCCCTGTTTGTTTTACTTCTTATATCAGTTACACTTTGTTTGAACAAAATACTTGGTGAAGACAATCTAGGGAAGGGAAAGTGTATTTTGGCTTTAATGTTGACTATCACTATAATGGGGAATCCTGGTAGCAGGGGTTTGAGGCAGCTACTCGAATGTCTTCTCTAGTCAGGGATCAGAGAACTGTGTATACCTTGCTTAGCTCTCTTTTTCCTTTTTATTAAACCCAGACCCTGCCCATGGAATGGTACCATTTGTGTTTAAAGTAGGTCTTCCTACCTATTTAATGTACTCTAGCTAACCCTTTACAAACATGCCTAGAGATTTGTTTCCATGGCGACTCTAACCCCTGTCAAACTGACAGTCAAGATTACCACCATCCCCTTAACCCCTTAACTGCTCAATTTCCTCCTCCTCCTCCTCTTCCTCCTCCTCTTTTCTTCTTCCTTCTCCTCCTCCTCCTCCCCTTCCTCCTCGTTCTCTTCTTCCTCCTCCTTATTGAGACACAGTTTCTCTGTGTAGCCCTGGCTGTCCTGGAATTCACAATGTAGACCAGGCTGGCCTCAAACTCTGAGATCCACCTGCCTCTGCCTGCCAAGCACTGGGATCAAAGGCTTGCAGCACCACACCCATCTCTCTTCCTTTTTCTATTGGCTGTTTTTGTGTCACTGTAACCAAAGTACCCAAAAGAAGCAACTGAAAGAGGGAAAGCTAATTTTGGCTTCAACTTTCAGAAATGGCTGTCTTTGATGGCTCAGGAGCACTCACACCATGGTGGGAGAATATATGGTGACCAGCTATTTTGTTTATAATAAGATCAGAAACAGCATTCAGGTATAATTTCTGGAGAAGTGCTGCTTGTGACTGCTCCAGTCAGCTAGGCTCTGTCTCCTAAAAAGTCCTTAGCTGGGGAACAGCCATGTAAAACAGGAGCCAATGGAGGACTGTTTTGTATTCAACTTCTAACGTGCTGCAAGGCCATCAAACTCCTCCTCCCTGTCTCTATGCATCGCTTCCCTAAATTTCTCTTCCTCTACTTCTTTAGAACATTCATTTTCTCAGGGTAAGTCCCAGGAGAAGCAGTTGGTTGGTTAGGTCACACTAATATGTGAGTGCTTGGTGCCCTTGAGGGTTAGCAAATGAAAATAGCTATTCACTATAAGAGAACAGTGTACATCTTACCTTTTGCACCTATTATCCCATTTGAAACAGGAAATCTTGATTCTATGCAAAAGGAAGCTGATTTTTTTTTGGAGAATTTAAAGTGTAACCCATTTCAATTAAAAAAAAAAAAGGTTCAGGACTTGAACAGAATCTCTGACCCCGAAAGGTCTTGCTCATCCTTCATTCCTTCCCACCTGCTACTGAATAACAGATGGAAATAGATCAGATAACTGATTCTTCTCACCCTTAAGGATGCCTAGTAGTCTAGCCTGTACCACAAGCACTGTGTGAGCCATGCCTGTTCTCTACTTCCCAACTGACCATATTGTGATCGCTTAAAATCCAAGAAAGAACTACAACTGAAAAAATAATCAGTGGATTCTGCTATTTCTTTTTTACAAGGTTTCTCCAGAATTAGGCTTTGCTGCCTAAGTTTCAGGGCTGGTCACTTGCTACAAGATATCTTCGATATATAATCCCTTAACCTTGAGATTAGCTGGGATTCCCCCCTTCCCTAGATAGGCACAGCATCCCTGCTTGTGCTTATCATAAAAGACACATGTAGGGCTGGAGAGATGGCTCAGAGATTAAGAGCACTGACTGCTCTTCCTGAGGTCCCGAGTTCAATTCCCAGCAACTACATGGTGGCTCACAACCATCTGTATTGAGATCTGGTGCCCTCTTCTGGTGTTCAAGCATGCATGCAGATAACTGTATACATAATAAATAAATAAAATCTAAAAAAAAAAGACACATGTAAAAGTCACATGTGGTCATTCATCATCACTCTCTTCTTTCCTCCCTTGGTTCTCCCTGGTCTTCTGGGGAAGTCGAAGTAGGCCACCTTCAGTCGAGCTCTCTTGTCCTTGAATGAGTTTTCCTCTCTGCTCTCACAAAGCTGCAGCACTCTGGAGTGACATATGAGGACGGGGTAGCCAGCTGCACTGGGGTAATTATCCCTCATGGTGATATTATGGTCCAAGATCAACTGAAACTTGTTTAGGCAAAAGGGGAATTCCTTGCCTCTCATATCAAACCTCAGGATGACAGGGAAGAGGCTGGACCTACAAGATGGTTGGAAAGTGGGCTCGATCACTAACAGCTCTCCTCTTCCCTGTTGTCATCATTGGTTTCTGCTGTCCTTTTTGTACAGGTTCCTATCAGTCTGACAAACATATCCCGGACAGCTGGAACTAAGGTTAGCAGAAGCCCCAGTCCCTAACACCATAACCAGTTGGCATAGATGGTACCTGCTTTAGGTCACAGGGATCGATTGGAGGAACAGCTCACTTCCCAAAGCTGAGGAATGCTGCTCACCAAAGGTATGTGGGTTTCAGATACGTCACTATAAAAGGTAGCTGTGGGGTCACAAATAAATGTATCACATAGGTTAATGTAGTTTTGAAACACTAACTTGCAACATCTGAAATTCTCACTACTTTGTACAGCTGAAACAGGAATATGAAGGATGCATTGCATTTGAAATACATGGCAGCTACACCAAGAGACAGCAGCTCTTTTTATGTACCTATTCTCGGAGCACATGATTTAAATGTTACCATCATCTGTTCTTTTTGACTCATATTTCACATAACGGCAGGTTTCAATGGAAAGTATCTCTAATAAGTTTTGAAAAAAATGACAGTATAGAGAAAGAATTCAAGCAATGAAAATGTGCATTTCCTCACAATTTCCCCCTTAAGTTGTTCTAAAATAATGCGACTTTGTTTTTATAATGGCAAGCACACCAGGACCTTAAGCTAACAAGTTTAAAATGTAGTTATTTTGCTAGCATAATGATAGCTAATGTTTATTCAATGTTTGCAAGTATAGGTAATTATAAAAGTCCTTTACTGTTGTTATCTGAACTGGTTCTCTAGCCAACTAATTGGTAAACTAAGGAGGCCTGTGGACCAAACTCAACAGTGTATGAATGTGGACGCATCTGCACGTGTGTGAATGTGTGTGTGTGTGTGTGTGTGTGTGTGTGTGTGTGTGTGTGTTTGTACAATATCAGGTATCATTTTTTAAACACTGCCCCCATTTTATTCATTCATTCATTCGTTTGTTTATTTATTTGTTTATTTATTTATTTATAGGCAGGGACTTTAGTTGGCCTAGGCCCAGTGAGCTCCCAGAATCCATGAATCTCTGCCTCTCCAATCTGAAACTGCAAGCACTTGATCACTACACCTTACTCAGTTTTGTCTGTTTGTTTTGGGCTGATGGGCATTGAACCCAGGTCCTTGTGCTCACAGGAAAAGCACTCTAGTGACTGAGCCACCGCCCCAGCCCCGATTCTTCTTATGTGGTTTTACTGGAGCACAGAGGTGCTCATTCAGCAATGCATTGTCTGTTATCTGTCATTGCTCTCATGCTGCAGAACTGAGAGGTTCTGACAGAGACTGTGTGGACTACAAAGCTGAAAGCACTCATTATTGGTCTTATACAGCAAAGTTAGCTTAATCCTGGCAAAATGGTATTGTGAGGTAAGACTGTCGTTTAGCGTTACAGACGTGTTTATCATGATAGTGACTCAGGCTTTGTCTATCTGAACACATAATATCCAGGTAACTTCACACAGGGAAACTTGGCTTCTGCAGCCAGGATATTTGGGTTCAAGTTAGACTATCACTTTGTATTTGTGTGGAGGACATTAGCTTAGCTAGTCTGTTTCTTGGATTTTTCCATGACCCTTAGGGTTGGTGTGATTGCTTATCTTGCTGGGTTGATTTGACTAAGAAACACCTAGGAAACTAGAAAAGCATACTTCTGGCTGTGTCTGGGAGGGACTTCCAGAAAAAAAACCAATTCCATCGTAAGGACCCATATCTAATCAATTGATAGATCACAATCTAATGACTTTATTGGAAGTTGGGGCCTGATAATGCAAGTGGGTTACTGCCTCTCAGTCCTTCCTGCCTCTCTCTCCTGTCTGCAATAAAATGAAGAAGCTCTCATCTATCACAGGCCTTCCGTCACCATGATCTTCTGTCTAAGGCCATGTCCCAAGGAACTGTAGACCGAGCATCCCAAACCCATGAGTCCAAATAAATTCTTTTCCTTCTTTAAGTTGTTCTGTCAGGTATTTGGTGACAGTTATGAAAATTCTGGCTAATATGGTTGGTGAAAGCTGTAGTTGGTCATCCTCAGTTTAAGTACAGCTCTGGACCCTGACTGTTAACAGTCTCAACAGTTCATCCCAGGGATCTCTATCCTTTGGAGTCACTTCTACATTTCCAAAGCTTTGAGAAGATCTGGGCTAGCAGTGCCCTCTCAGTGGAGTGCCTGATCACCATTTGTCATCTTTGTGTTGATCTTTAAGTTCTATTCTTCACTCTCATGTAAGGTTCTGCAGGAGTCCAGACCTTACATTGATGGGATCATGCTGGGGCCATGCTGGGACCCTAGGCCTGACCTTGATTCTAAGGCTGCTTGACAAGCTGTTCCTCAGAGAAAGTCATTCTTTAAGACTGTGTGCAGCTGAGCCCTCAGTGCATATGTGCTGATGTTGATGTCTCTCAATCTCTTGGTATCTATGAGTTCAAGATTTTGAGGTGCCTGTGGACTATTGCTGACTCTTACACCTGAGTTTCATGTGGGGTCTATCAGTCCTTATTCCTTCACATTCTGATACCAGCATCCTCCAGTCCATGACACTCCAGGGAAGCAAAGGTGGCATCCTCCATCCTTGTTCTTGTCGACTTCTCATTCATGTACTAAGATGGTCCACCGCCACCCCTGAGAAATCAGCCAGAGGTAGCCACACTCTTAGTTTGTTGGGAACTGTTGTCCTCCAAAGGTAGCCGACTCCCTGATGATGCTTTCCCTGCTTCCAGCTAGAGTGTTGACACGAAATCTACATGTGTAAGCTGCAATGGAAAGAGATGGGAACACTCTTAGTTTTCTATTCTTGATCCCTTTCCACATTTCTCACCTTTCCCATTGGAGGTGGTGTGTGAAAGGCTAGGGGCCTGTTACTGTTGAAAGAAATCACATTACAGGAATGTAGCAATGTCCCTAGGAACTTCAAAGGAAGAAAGAGTTGGGAAGATCTGTTGTAATTTTGCTATAAAATACAAAATCATCCAGTATGAAAAAAATCAAATTAACATTCACACTTTCCTGAATATTCTGGATAAGATAGGCCCTTTGTTATCCTCAGAGCTTGGTACCGACTTTTAAGCCACTGGAAGCTGGGGTTTGTGGGTGGCAGGTGGTGAAGGCTTATCTCCAGTGACAATAGGACCAACATTAAATAAATGGCATTAGGGAAACACAGAAAATGGTATGAATATCCCAGTTGGCCTCTAGTATATGGTGTCATCCTCCTCAGTACTGGGATTACAGAACATATTCTGAAGAGCCATACAGTGTCTCTGTCCTTTTCTCTGAGCAAGAAATATGGAATAAGAACATGAGACAGTGAAGAACACAAAGAGTTGGTTCTGGCATCTACAGGAAGTGCCACCTAATCATCACTTATACTGATGGGATTTTATTGGACAATAAAAATGAGGGAAAATCCTTTTTATTCATTATTCTGAAACATTTAAAAATCATTGTCTCAAATAAGCACTAGAATTTTGTAAAATATTTTTTAATTGCTTATGTAGACAGAGGTCCTTGAAAAATGTTGTTACAGGCACATACTCTAGAGAGGCCTGCTTGGTGCTGTCCTTTTTGGTGATACTCTAGCTTCAAGTTGTGTTCTGCCTTTCCTCAAAATTTGTGTAATTCTCTCTGTGACTCTGTCTCTGTGACTCTGTCTCTGTGATTCTGTCTCTGTCTGTCTGTCTGTCTCTCTCTCTCTCTCTGTCTCTCTCTCTCTCTCTCTCTCTCGTGTGTGTGTGTGTGTGTGTGTGTGTGTGTGTGTGTGTGTGTGTGTGTGTGCAAACATGTGGGTACTGATGTGGTTTTTCTTTTTTTCTCATTTAGGTTATTTTTTCTTTGTAGTCTCATTTTCAAATATTAACTTATAATATTTTGTAGTATTGCGTATTGTTCAACTTCTTTTGACGCATGTAATTTTGTTACCATTTACCTCTGTCTTTTCAGTCATCTGCCTGCCTTAGCTTGTCACTCATTCTCTCTCACTCTCTCCACACACACATGCACACGCGCACACGCACACACACACAAACACACACACACACACACACATTCACACGCGCACACGCACACACACACACAATATGTACATAAGCTGATGAACACTTTGTTTTAACATATAGGCATGTCTGTGTAGAATCTGTTCCTTGCTTTAGGAACTGTGACATTTGTGAACAGAGGTCTACAATCTGACACAACAAAGAGAACACAGAATTGCCTGCCTTCCTTCTCAGTGCTTGCATCCAGACAGTCAATTCCCAGCATGCTTCAGGGAATAGTTCTCATTCAAACCACCACAGATCCCAATTAGGATGTAAAATCATTTGCTCCTGACTTCCTGTTCTATTGTGTGCTCATAACAGGGCAGGGCAGGGCATCTGAAACACAGTGACTTAAGTGCATTTAGATAATGTATGGTGAAGGTGACAGGGTTTTGTTTTCTTTTGTGCCAACTTGTACATTAGCATGTCTTAAGTGGCAGATTAAAATTTTCTTAAAGCACTAACGTTGATTAAAAATGTTGGTTTAGGCTTGTTCAGGACTCATACAAGATCTAAGTCACATTCTTGTCCTTCAAGCATTTTAAAAGCCTACTCTAGCAGCTTTATCTCACTGAGTAAATAATGTTTTTCTATAGAACTACTTTTCTTTTATTAGGTAATTAACTAAAACCTCTAACTATAGAAATCAACCCAGGTCTAAGCAAACATTTGTTAAGTGTGTATTTTTGGAAATGGCTTTAATCCTAGTGGTCTCTTTGTTTTAATACGGTAGATGTCTTAGGTTTTCTATTTCTGTGAAGAGACACCGTAACCACAGCAACTCTTACAAAGGGACACATGTAACTGAAGTTTGCTTACTGTTTCAGAGGTTAAGTCCATTATCAGGATGGCAGGGAGCATGGTGGATGCAGGCAAACATGGCGTTGCACAAGTAGCTGAGCGTTCTACATCCACAGGCAGCAGGAAGAGAGAGGCCTCTGGGTCTGGCTTGGATTTTTAAAACCTCAAAGCTCACCCCCAGTGACACACTTCCTCCAACAAGACCACACCTAATTCTTTCAAATAGTTCTACTCCCCGCTGACCAAGCATGCAAATCTATGAGCCTATGGGGGTCATTGTTATTCAGAAACTCATACTTGCTTGTTCTCATTTCCTCTAAAGTGCTCCTCTAAAATGATGCCATTTCTCCTATTCAGTTAAGGTCCATGGGAAGTCATTCATATGGAGTAATTTTTTAAAAGTTCTTGGATGACCGTTAGTTCTCATTGCTGCTTTTAATCCACTTATCCATTCTCTCATCCTGGCTTTCATTGAACAACAGCTCCACGATGGCCTGAAGAATGCTGCACTTTAGCAGGAGGATGCACTGTTGCTGTGAAAGTCCCTTTGAAGGGAGCCTCTGGAAGGAAGGAGTGATTGGACTCTAAACTAGAAGATACCTAGTTGCTGGGAGTTCAAACACAGGATGTAAGACTTCTGGTAGTGTGTGTCAGGAAAAGAGGAATGTTCATACAAAGTCATAAAAGCTGAAAACTCTGGAGTTTGGTGGGGTTGGAGAATCTTAAGTGGGGCAGGCGGTGTGATTGAAGCATGATAGACACATACATATTCTCAAGCTGAAAAAAGGTCAATTTTGGAGGTTCTAAACTCCTCTTTTACCATGAGGACCTAGTGAAGATTATAGCTGGGGTGGTGGTTTTACATGGATGGTACTGGAATCAAAGGTTCTTATGGTATGGAAATGGGATTTAAGACAAAGACTTTGCATAGCTTATGTTAAATCTTACTGTGTATTATTACAGCAAAAGATTAATATATAAGTATTCATAGCTTTTCTTCCCTTTCTCTGGACTTTCTAGGAAAATGCTGGCAGAACCACTGACTAAGCAATGGGTTTCTTTTGGAGTTCTTTGAGAGATGGCTCTGAACAATGTAAGTCTATACTGAGGTAAGTCCTCATGGTTCTTACAGTTATATAAGTTTTCTTGGAGGTGAACTAACAGAATGCTGAGTGGCCCAAAGGTTAATGCCCACTTGGTGGCAATTTAAGAGTACTGGTTAATCTATAAGGAGTCAATAGGCAAGACTAAAGTCCCCAGGCCTCTCTTGTTCTCTGTTACTAGGGGGTGCGGGGTAAGCAGCATTCCTGGGGAGGGACATGCTGCTGCCACTGTGCCTTTATCCCAAACACCTTCTCTTGGGCTCATAACCGCAGTGAGGATGGCCATGAAGGAACAGATGAGTTAGGATGGGTGGGTGGAGAGAGACCAGGAAGGATGCAGATTGGATTAAGGGGGAGAAGGAAATCTGAGAGGAGAAGCTGGGCCTGGTGGAGTGAGAGCTGCCGAGGAGGCAGGGGGGGACATGAGCAATGTGGCTTTAGGACAGCAGTTCACTGGTGACAGTCAGGTGCAGCATCGGATGATAGTGGCTTCAGTGAGTGTGTGGTGAGGCAAGGAAATGGAGACACGGTGTAAGCGACTTCCTAGAGGGGATAGAAGACATTTCTAGGGCGAGGCAAGGCTGTCCCTGGTGTTCAGAGGGGTAGTTGAGTGTGCTCTCTTTCTATTTCCAGGATTCTTGAGATCCTCTGTTCTCCTTCCTTGTCCCAGTCTCCCTTACAGGTAAAGGATTTGCTGTGTCCCTGCTGCTGCCTCTGGGGCAGCAGTGTGTGACATTCCACATCTCCCTTAAGGCCATGCTTTCTTCTTCACCTGCTTGTGCCACACTGGAGTAGCCAGGACCCTGAATCCTCCAGGGAGCCCCAGCTCATGCCCCAGATAGCCAGGAGGCAGTGAGTTGAGGCAATCTGGAGTGGAACTTCCCATAGTGCCAGTGTCTGGAGTCCAGTATGTCACAAGGGTGCCAAGGAATGGAGCCTTCCATACCTATTCTAGGTACCAGGGCCTTGTTGCCATGGCAGCACATTCATTTCCTTACGGTGTTTTTATTACCAATTTTTCTGTGGAAGACTGATGTGGAACACTTTGCTCATTCCATCACATTGGCTTTCTTTGCCAGTTGGTGTCCTGAATGGTGTTTAAACTGCCCTCTGGAGAGCTCGCTGGCCCCATCTTTGATTTGCCCTCTGTATCCTGGAAAGGCCTCTTTAACTTGCCTGATATCTGTGTGGGAAGGAGCACTGAAGAAGAGAGCTGAGAAGACGGTCTCCCTAGCAACAACACATCATTCCAGTCTTTTTGTTTCCTTTCTGTTCTTAACTGGATGGCAGGGTTAGAATCTGGCCTCTGCCCATAGCAAATGCTGCCTGAGTCTGGAAACATGATTCAAAATGTTTTAAATCTTCCCTTTCCCTCCACATCCTCCAATTCTCCTCACCGTTCATATACTACTTTCCAGAGCAGCATCCATCTGCGTGACAATAGCCCTCCTGAAGGAGGCTGAGCTTTGCCTACGGTTTGGGCATCTCTTCTTTGTCTGACTAGATGGTCTATTACCCTGTCCTAACATGTGACACATGAATGCAGCTTTCTCTGCACTTGTAGCAGGAGATGCTTTCTCAACTGTCAGTGCAAAGCTAGGCTTTGTTTCTGCCTAGGATGGCCTACCTTTCCTTACTGTAGTCAGAGTGATTGAGGAAATGTTCCTTATAGTGCAGACTAAGATGGGGGTGGATGTTGGCAACCTGAGACCTCCTGGCCTTATCTTCTTAAAGAACCTAACACTTCAAGAAAGTCTGTTGTGCTAACTTTCCATTTTAGTTAGCTAGGGCTCCTATAATAAAATGCCACAGACTGGATGGATGGTTTAAACATAATAGTATTTTTTCACAGCTCTGGATGCTGGAAGTTCAAGACCAAAGTACCAGCAGGGTTGGTGTGTCCTTAGGCTTCTTTAGCTTCAAGATGCCTGCCTGCCTGCTTTATCCCCACATAGCATTTCCTGGGTGTCTGTGTATGTGTGTGGGCACACATGATCTTAATGTCTCTTCCTCTGTAAATTAGGACATAAGTCCTATCCAATTCAGGTTCCATCTTTATAAGCTTAGTCAACCTTAATTAAAATTTTTAAGCCCTCACTCCAAATAGCCACCTGGACATTTAGAGGATATATGTCAGCATTCGCCATCTCAGATACTGCTAGTTCCATGGGACTAGATTAGAGTTGTCAGCCAGGCAGCATGCTCTCTGGAGGCCTAGGGAAACACATTTCCATCTCTTTGTGGCTATTAACACTCCTTGATTTATGGATGGATCTCTGGTCTCTGCCTCTGTGGTCACATTGTCTCCTCCTCTTCTATGGGGCAGTTTTCCTTTTACCTCTCTGCTATAGAGACCATTGGGGTTGCAGTTAGGGTCCACTTGGATAATACAGAATAACTCCATCTCAAGATCCTCAATTACACCTGTCAAGTCACACCCCCCCACACACACACTTCCAATAAAGTCAGTCTCAGGTTCCCAGGAATGAGGATTTCATGTCTTTGGCAATCTAATGACTACCATAGCTATATTATTAATTAAAGTGTTTTATAGTGGAGTCAACCTACAAAGATCTCTTGCTGCACAGACAGATTGGGAGATGTGTGCCCTACCAAGATCACATTCTTTGATGGCACTAAACTGTCATTACCTGCAGTTGGAAGGGCAAAACTGAACAGGGGAGCTCAGGATTGTCCCTTGAAAGGCAAAACCAATGAAGCTCAAAGGTAGGGAGCCAGGGGATCACCTATGTGTCTCTACTTCCTGGATGGTTAGAAAGGTGGCTCTTCTCCCCTTGGAAGCCATTTCGTTGTGGATGCCTTGTTAACCTCTGGCTAGAAATTTTCTAGGGGTGGAGGCTCCTGTGGGAAGGTCTTGCTTCTCTCAGCTTTACACTTCCAGGAGTCTTGTGTGTGTTCTACTATCAAATCTCTTGTCAGGTTTTCTTTCACTTGCCCGAGGCAGCTGATGGATATCCAATGTCTTTATGAAGTCAAGAAAGCCCGTTGTATTTTTAATAACAGTAAACTCAGCACCTTGTTCCCTTTAAAACACAGTGGGGTTACTGTAGAACACTGCTTCACAACACTGCTTTATTTGGTCACAGGGCCTATGGTCAAACTGTGAGGAGAGAATTTTATTGGATGCTAATCTAATATCTAACGCTGTGTTCATCTGTTCTTGCTTCTTGCCATTTATGGTGAAAAAGCTGCTGCCAGAGAACCATAAATGTTTGCTTCGTATTTCCAATCCCACCCCATTTCACTTCCATGCAGTGGGGGTAAAGGTATGCAGATAGCCATGCATTTCTTCTACTTTTAACAATACCCCTTCTTTCTTAAAAAAAAAAAAAAATGTATGACTGGACATCACTGCTGTGAAAATGCCAATATTTAGGCTTTTCCAAATTCCATGTGTCTCTGGGGCATTCTTAATGGCTAATCTTATAAGGCAAAACAAACAAAAAACCAAACCAAACCAAAAAAAACCCTTCATTTGGCTTCTGTTGCTAAGGTGGGCAGGGCAGAGTCCTGGGATAGTTAGTGATTTAGAGACATCAGCATTTGGCATCAAAGGCATGATGCATTGAAGGCTTTCGACTGTAGTGGGAGAGGAATACTGCCACTCACGGGGAGCTTGTGTTAATCCTCTATAGAACCTAATTTGGTGGATTTGAAATTCAATTACAAGAGTTTCATACACTTTGACAGCAGCAGGGAGGGAGACCAGCTAACATAACTTTTATAATCTCCGTTGGTTAGAGCCACATTTAGTGACAGACAACTCTCTTATCTCCCCACTCTTTGCTTCCTGGTCTTTTTTGGTCCCGGGCAAAATACATTGAATGAACTCATTGTTTCTTCTAGTCCTGCTCTCTCCTTCCCATTAGACTTGCTCCTATTGCTAAGGACCTATGTTCCTACACTTAGCATCTAACATGCAAGTTCACACCCCATTGTGGATGACTTTCAGATGTCATTGCTCCTTAGATCATTGCAGGGGACTCCATGTATAACATGATACCCCACCCAAAGGAACCCATCTTCAACAGAGGAGCAATTATTTGACAGTAGAACTGTCGGTTCAGCATCTTTCCAGATTTACCTGCTTTGCTTATAAACAGGCTAACCATGGGTCTGAAGACAACATCCTTTGGAGTTTTAATGGAGATTTTTTTGGTGATAAAAATGGAATTTTCCATGAAAATGTAATGCAGTTTTTTGTTTTGTTTTTGGTTGGACTCAAGGCCTTCAGTGCAAGCCCTATAGACTGGGAGTGAGTTTTAAAAACTAAGATGGTGGCCAGCTTTTGATAACAATTAATTCTGGGAACCACCTCTTCAGCAATTTGATCCCAAAGCGTCCTCTTCTCCCACTGGGTCTTCATGTAAGTCTAAGCCTTCAGGACTGAAAGTGTGCACTTAAAACCCCCTCCCGGTGCCTGGAATGTTCTGAATAGAAACCCTACTCTGGGTAGTGGTGCATCCTTTTGTTTGCTCTTAATTTTTTTCCCTTCCTATCTGCCCCTCTTCCCTAAGGGAATCCTACCAGTCTCCTGAGGAATCTCTTTGGATACTCCTCTTCCATACTACAGAATAAAGACTCCTCAATGACCCAAGCAGGGAGTGCTCAGACTCACTTTCTCAAAAAGTGAAAGTTAAACATTCTCGGATGAAGAATAGGCTGGATGAAATTGTGTATTTTCAAAATAAAGTGTGTAACCAGATTCGACAACTGGGTTAGCATGTTTAGCAGCAACCATTTTTCTCCTTTACGAAGTGAGTATAATCTTTACCAGAACCATGAGCTAATCGTGTATGGCTACTTTTCAACGTTATGACTTTCTCGAGTCTCATACAGCTGAACAAGTCTTCAGGTGGCTTACCATGTGATGAAATAAGGGCATAGGACACAAGTGTTTTGTTTATATACTTCAGTGCTTTAAGGGGGAAAATTAACTTTCATAATCTGGGAGACCAAACCTAAATCGGAGGGTTTTATCTGTGGCTAGGTTGCCAGTATAATCCCCAAAGGTGAAATCCTCTGCATAAAGGACATCATGTGGACCTGCTCTACGGTTGATGCATCTCAAAGTAACATGACCAAATCTCCCCAGCCTCTGTATTAAAGCCTGTGTGTACTAGAACCACACCCTAATGTATGCTTTCTGTTTTTTTCCCCTAGAATAGCTATCAAGTTAATTCATAGACTCATAGATCTCTGCCATTCCATGATGTACACATTTGCAGAGGCCTTCAGGGAAAAGTGCTAGCTCATGGCGATGTATAAAAGGATGAGGCTGTATCCTGGAAACCTAGGCTCTCTTTCTTACTCACCAATGATTCTCCATAAGCTTGTGGACAGTGACGCTGGCCCGATGAAATTAATGACTTTATATTAATGAAGAGCTAAGTACTCTGTCAGTTTTACTTTAGCATATAATTTTTGGCTGGAATAATATAGTTTGTTTTTACCACCCATGAGAACAAACATTTACTTATAGAAAGTCTCGTCTACTTTAAAAGAAAGGGTCCCTACTTACACAAATTATGTGACATATTTCTGATTGTTGGGTCACACACAGCAGCTTGTTTTTAGCTTATAAATAATGGGCATTAAGGGTTTCCTTATCTTTAAATTAGTGAAGATAAGTTAGGTTATAAGTGGAGAACACCACGAGAACATCCAATTGGCTCTCAGCAGGTGTGAGTCTAAAGTGCCTGTGAAGTTAACTACCACCAGGGCACCTGCTCCCCAGAGAACCAACCTAGCCAACAGAAAGATGTGACAGGAGGCTTTGTTTCCTTGGTTATGGAAGGGTATTTGTTGCTATGTCAACTACACCTACAGGAACATGTGTGTACATTGTGCTTGTTTGGAGAATGTGTATTTGGGTTTGGAAAAAGTCAAATGGGTAAATGCACAAGGGGTGCACCACCACTTAGAAGACGAAACCCTGCCAGAGCTATTCTCCACCATTGCCAGAGAGGCAGCAATGAAGATGAAGGCACATTCCTCCTTCTCTCCTTGAGATCATGCAGCAGGCAAAGAGGATAGTGAGACTGAATACAACCAGTGATTAAGACAGGGGAAGTGTTGAAAAAGTTTGGCTGACACCAACTGCTACAAAATAAAATAAAAGAGCCCTGAACCGTGAATGAGTGCGATCCCTCAGAAAGGCAATGCCAGGAAAAAGTGGGGCAAAGGTCAGAGACTTGGGAATTGTTGGACAGACTCAATGCTCTAGGGGAAAACTTTTTCCTCCTCTATTTGGTTAGCCACCGAAGTGAATCTCACTTGTAAGTTCAGAGGTTATTTCACACATCAAATGATACAAGTGCAGGGACTCTGAACTCCAGGAAGGAGTCACTGACTGCTGAGGAGGTGTCTCCAGGATACATGAAGGAGAGAGAGCTGGCAACGGAAGCTCAGAGTAGGGAGGAGTGCCTGAATTAATACAGTCTGTGTGTAATTTCCTGTTCCTGGTTCCTTAACCAATGGCCTCAGGGCATCTGGAGATCCTCTGAAAGGGGCAGGGCCCTAGACTGATCCTCTGTAGCCGCCTTAATCTTGTCTATAGGACCTAGGATGCCTGACAAGACTTTGTGGTTAGGACATCTGAGTCTGTACCATGAACAGGAAGGGGCTGAGAAGCTGGGCCTATGGCAAAGGCCTACAGTCTCAGTGCCACCCCCATCCCTGCCTCTCCTCTCTCTCAGCACTAAGGTTTGTATAAAACAACAAAAATAACCTCACATGTTCATTTCTTGTGTTGCTATTTCTAGAAGCAAACCTTATTAAAAAGAAGTCAAAACTGCAGAACACATAGGAATAATCTCTCAGTGTATTTTAAGGGCTTATGTACATTACTAGCTAGTCTTTAAAATCTTTTCTGTTCTTGTTTATAACTATAAATGAGCAAGTTCATTGTAGCATTTACTCTTTATTGTGTGGTATGACGTACCTAGAGTAATGGGAGCATGAACTGTCCTAAACTGCCGGTCACCAGTCTCTCTGCACCAGTCATGGGCATCCTGTGCCCCACACTTTACAATCTATTGCTGATGCTATTAAATATGATGACACATGAGCAGGGGGGGGGGATGCTGATAATGAATAGGGATTTTTGCTTGTTTTTGTTTTTTGCAAATACATATACACAGCTTACAAGGAAGTCCCAATGGAAACAAGACAAATAACACTTGATGTATTATCTATAAAATGTAGACTCTGCAATAAAAAGCCAAAGGCACATAAAAATATATTTCAACTTTAAAAATAACTTAGTTACAGTAATACCTTGCTTGTTTTTACCAACATGTAGCTGACAGTCAAACTTCTGTAACATGGAAATAATATACAGGGATATATAAGAACCACAAGAAGAAAACCCCGGTCCCATAAGGTTGTTCAAATATGAAGACAGTAAAATCATAACACTGGAGAAGTTGCTATGGTGAGCCCAAGGGATACAATATACAAAAGAGTCTAGGAAAAGAAAAGGCTTAGGTGTTAAGCAAGTTTTGATTTCTTTTCACAACATGCTGTAAAGCGCCTTGGAAAGACCCATTGACCCAGCCCTCTTCAGACAGCCTGGATTTCTGCCTGGCGGCAAACAAACAAACAAAATTGAGCCGAACATCAGCAATGCCTGCTGAAAATGAGCTCTGACTCACTCCCTCTCTCTTTTTCTTTTTGCCAGGACAGGTTTTTTTTTTTTTTAATTTTTAAAATTATTGTTTTCAACATTGTTTTTGCAAACAGGGCACGGCGGTTAAAAAAATATTTTGTAGGAACAGGAACGTTATTTTAGAAAATGCATCACACTGCTGCAAAAAATCATCCAGCCAGGGCAGTTCTTTCCATCAGTTGTGGTTTGTTGAGTTTTTGTTTTCTGCTTATTTTGGTACCTCTTACTCCAAAGGAAAAGAGCTGACTCCAGGTTACTTATTTTTATCCATGACGTTCAGGACCTCATCCAAAAGTGAGGGCCCAAGATCCAGCTGCAATGAGAGCAGGGAGCCTGTCAGGTCAGAGAGGGAGTCCTCTGATTTAGTCTTCGACTTCATGAGCTCACAGGAGGCAGGGTGCTCAAACATGTCCTCCGCAGGCCAGTCGGAGTACTGTTCAGACAGGCTGGAGGAGTGGCTGTCCCTGCCCTGGCTGGACTGAGAAGCAGAACCACTGGAGCCCCACGAGGTATCTCCCTGGTGGACCGTCCCGTTCTCCAACAGACTACTTTTCTCCTGAACTTTCTCTTCCATGACAGGCTCACAGCTGAGCCTTGGCAACTTAGGACGCCCCAAGGACTCCTGCTTGGAATTGAATGTTACTGGTGACAATAAGGGCAGCATGAGAGCCTGGGATCCTCCAATGGTAGGGAGGGAGATGGCATTTTTGAGCACAGGGGAGGGTGTTTCTATGAACATTGAGTCCGAGGTGCTGTTGGCCCGGAAGAAGTCATTATGTCCAGGGAACTGGCCCGAGTGTGCTTTTTCTTGGTTTCCAGGCAAGAGCTCATAGTTCCCTTGAAGGAAGGAAATATCTCCAAAGACATCATGCTGGCCCTCTTTGCCGATGTGAATGGTGTGACGAAAGTCCCCCAAGGGAGGACTGATCATATCAGGGGACAGAATGTCCCTCAGTTTATATTTCTTTCCCTTCTTGTTGTTGGCTGCTTTCAGGTAAATTGGGGTCTTGGCTGGCATTGTGGAAATATAAGAATGTGTATTTCACAGACGGGGGAAAGACGACCTTCTGCACGAGTATCCCACACTTTCAAAAAAAGCCCTATTGATAAGAACCGTCACATTATTTTTTTTTCTCAAGTGGCTCTGAAATGACACAGGGTCTGGGAGGTCTTGCTCAGCAAAGGACTTTCATGTGCATCTTTCCCCAGAGCTGGTTACATCATCCAGTCCCTTCCACAGCACCAAGACACCTGGAAAAGAAACCAAAGCAGGCATGATCACCCATCCTTCAGGGTCCACCCAGACCTACCATTCCCCAGGAATTTATTATCCCAGTGCCTGGAAATAACGGCAAGGCCACTTCCCACCCAAAGCCCAGCTTATTTGCTTCTCCTAACTGTGATAACTTTAATCTCAGGAAGGATTCACTAGTGTTGGTCTTAGTTCAGGGGAAAACAGTAAAGAGGTACTTAGCCCCTAAACCTAAAATATCAATGTTTTTTAAACATGGCCGTGGGCATGGTTTTCTGAACACAGCTAAGATTTTAGTTTCCCTCTCTTCTAAAAACTGCTGTCAAGGGATTAGAGACATGGGTCAGCAGTTAAAAGAACTTGCTGTTCTTGTAGGACATCTGGGTTCAGATCGCAGCACCCCTGGTTGGGGGAGGGGGGAATCACACCTGTCTGTAATCTACTTCCATGGGATCTAATGTCTTCTTCTGACCTCCATAGTAGTAGGCATGCATGCAGTACACATACATACTACATACATGCAGGTACTCACACAGACACATAAAATTCTAAAGTAAACAAAACAACAACAAAACCACCTGCCATCAACATAGGACCAACTGGGTCTGTTTTAAAATGATATTTTATTTGCTTCTAATGCACACTAACAAGAGATGAGTTCTGTATGCGCATGAAATGAAATGACTAGCCCTAAAGGAAGGAGGCTGGAAACTATCATTTAATAAGTGACACTGGCTATTATATAATGGTTCAAGAAAACCTTATTCCAATGCATTCTTACAAATTGGGGGATGAGAGTAGGGGTGGGGGGCAGGGGTACAAACACACTGCTAGGACAGAGGGAAGCTACAGCTGCAATCAACTTGTGGTAGAGGCACTACTGAGCCACTGTGGACTCCAGAATTTAACAGTATTCTGGGGTGAAAGAGAAAGAAAACGGGACCTTATCTGGAACCACATATAATAAGTTGAGCTGCCCCTGAGAACCTTTAGGAACATCACTATAAGGCGAGTGCCCTCTGTCTAGGGAGGTAGCATTCTAAGGCAGCCCTGCCACCTCCTGGTGTTAATGCCTTCCCAGATCTAACTGCGATTTGCTTCTATCCAAAGAAATAGAGCAGCAGTCACTCCCTGGTTAGGTAACATTACAGAGGACCCTGAGCTGAAGAGTAGGGAGGAGGGAAAGAAAAAGAGTAAAGGAAGGGAGGGGCAGAGAAAGAGGGAGAGAACAAAGAGCAATTGTAGGGGTGCTCACATGTGCCCATGCACTTGACCAAGCTCCCTAGCTGGTTTGGAGGTAGCAATCTGTTTGCCCCATCTAGCCTCTCAAGAGACATAGCTCTGGCTCACACCTTGGTCATATCCCAGTGAGGCCCGGGCTCTAAACCCTGCCCAGATACCCACAGAAACCGTGACTTAACATAAGCAGATATCATTGCAGGTAGAACCAACACATCCTCCCTGTGGATACTATATGCTGTGATAAAGTGAGGAGAGGTTCCAAAGCCGGTCCAGGCTTGTCAGCCCTTCCCTTGCTGATGAGGAGAAACTTACATTTTGAAAATCCCCCTCCATCTACCCCAGGAGCTGACACTGAGAAGCCAAAATTGCCCATCTTCTCTTACCCTGCCTCCCCTCCCTGCCCCCTGGCACCGAGAATGACAATCAATACTGCTAGGACTGGGTCAAATGGTGGCTTGAAGACAATCGTCACATTTGCTTGGCAGCAGCTGGAGGCCCTCTACATCTGTTCCATATTTCTCTCCTTTCAGCAAGAGTTTTAAATTTACTTATCAGTGACAGGTGACAAGGGCTGTGCTCCACCACCCACTGGCAAAGGTTAACAGCTTGATCTGTCTGGGAATTGGCTTATCTGGCATGCACCAGCATGCTGGCCAGCCAGCCACCCAGGCCCGAGAAGGCAGAATAGGAAAAGAAGAAGACAACCAGCCCCACTTGGCTTTGTGTGTGGGGAGGAGGAACAGGTTTGCTCTTGCCAACAGTATCCTGACCACAGAGCCACCAAATAAAGCAGGACTCGGGTCCTGATGGTCTTGTTCAGCTCTGGTTTGGGTCTTGTCTCAATAAAAGAAGATGAAGCCATTCATAGAGGGTGTGTTGGTAAAAGTCTGTGCCATCAGCACTAGAGAAGTGGAGGCAGGAGGATCATGACTTCAAGGTCACCCTGTGGTAGTTCAAGGCCACTCTGAGATACTTGAGTCCCTATCTCACAAAACCAACAAACACACAAAAAACTGAACCCCTGGAAGACCCAAGAAAACACCTTCCTTACTCTATAGGTACACAACAAAGCCCCAACCTAGAGCCCCAGTGATACTTTTTGCCCCAGTATGCTCCTGGCTCTAATATGCTGTCTTGGCAGGGTGTCTGTGCCCCCTAGTACTGTCTCATTTGTAAATGGGGACATTTAACATTCTAGCAGGAGCTTCTTGTGAGTTGGAGAGAGAAGCATTGTGGGAACGTAGAGAGGCAATTGGTGGTAGGCAATTCCAGGGAAGAACTCCCTCCTCCCTGCCCCGGGCGGTATTATCAGCACACAGGGTCAGGATAGCAGCTGCCATGGAAAAGATTTGCCACTTGCCACTGATGCCTGCCTGAGGTCTGCTGGGGTTATGTAAGGCCAAGAAATACCCAGGGCAGGGCATTCCAGAATACCAAAGAACAGTCCTCTGCCTCTGACAGGACCACTGGCATCCATTCTGCAAATGAACAAGGACAGGGCATGGTTGGGAGGAGAATGGGGAGAAATACTTGCTCCTATCTAAGGGAGAGAGGTGTTCAGTACCAAGGCTTCCTGGGCCTCTTAAAGCAGCCCCTGACTGGCTACAGAGATTGTGAACTTTTAGCCAGAGGTTCCCTTGGCTTGGTAAAGGCTGGGATTTATGTTGCTGGCATGAAGACAAAAAGAGACCAGAGATACTGAGGTGGGACAGGGGGACAGGAGGGGCTGTGAGAAGTCTACTTGAACAGCAGAGGTTAAGATGCCAGAAACCATGTGCTAGGCCTAACAACTGTCAAATACAATGAAAGGATGTTTTGATTTTTAAAAGGAGGATATCAGACAAAAGCACCAGTTCTCCCATGTAAAGGGGTGCATGTACAGTGCTGGCAGCACCTGGTAGCTATGACCCAGTCCTCTTGTGTCCTCTCCTGGATCCATGAGTTCTCCCAGCCCTGCTTATCAGCTAGTGGATCAACTTTCCCTTTCCAGGCTCTTGGCTCTTTGGACACTATTTCTGCCACTGCTCACACAGAAAGATAAAGTCTTCCCTAGTAAGACATGGTATTTACTGAGGGCCTCTCTACGTTCCCACAATGCTTCTCTCTCCAACTCACAAGAAGCTCCTGCTAGAATGTTAAATGTCCCCATTTACAAATGAGACAGTACTAGGGGGCACAGACACCCTGCCAAGACAGCATATTAGAGCCAGGAGCACACTGAACCCGGAAGCTAGGCTCTTACTCTGCAGTGGTAAGACATTTAGAGAGCCCATTCTCTGGGACTCTAGGTACTAAGGGACTGCATTCCAGTGCCTGTTGGAGACACAAAAGGCATGCAGACCCAAGGAGGATGGAGGAGAGGCTCCTGCATACATGGCAGGAGAAGTGTGAACAGCCCCAGCCTCTATCCAGACAGCAGATCATACTCCTTTGGGCTCAGATTCCATATATGGAGGTTCAGTTCACTTAAAGATGTGGGAGATATTGTGTACAAGGGTATCCAACCAAACATTTGTGATAGTCAAGAGCTGGACACAACCTAGATGTCTACCTACAGAAGATCTATACAAAAGGTCCAGACACACAATTTAGTAGCATTTACATCTAAGAAGGAAAGAAACTTAATACAGCCATAGGCCAAGAGCCCAGTGACATACATGTTCAAAGGAAGAGAAAGAAGGTGCAGAAGTGAAGTATGTAATCTAACTGCCTCGCCTTGTATATCTATAAATAGGTAAGAAACTAACAATGGTGAGTGCCCTCAGAGAGCAAATGTGAATGGAACGGGACAAAGGTGAAAAGGATACATTCATATTGATCCTTTGTGAGTTCAGGTTCCTGAACCGTGTGAAGGAACTGGGTATTTTAACAATAAAAAGGTAATAAATGTGTAGGGCTCAGACACTGGCTTAAAGAGCCAATTTTGTATATGGTACTTAGGTTTGGCAAAATCCAGTTGGCACATGATCAGAGTTTTATTACTGTGCTTCAGTCAGGATTCCACCACCAGTGTGAACTCTGGCTCAGCCAGGCACTGAGGGCACTGGTCACTGAGACCACATGGGGCTACCTTTACCCATCTCCTTTGATCAAGAGCTTGCTGTTCAGTCTCCAGTGTTTCCAGTTTTCTTTAGCATTAGTGCACTCTCTATTTTCCTGTATCATTCAAAGACAGAAAGGTTGGTTTCTACTTGTAGACTGCTCTCAACACCCATCCCTTTACTCTGAATCTGAAGTCCCATGATTGCATGCTCATGACGTACAGATCATTGTTTTTCTTCTCTGCTACTATGAGAGTCGATAAGACTTGTCTCAGAAGTTTTTCCTTAGAAGACAAACACTCAAGTTCTGGGCACTGGCAAGGGAAGCTCTGCCAACAAAGGGCCCTAGAGCCCTGTATGAGTCTAGGTAATTCTACTTATTTACTTGTGACTATCTTAAGCATATATGGCAGATAATGATTAAAAATAACCCACAGCAATAACAACTTGATTATGGGAAAAACTGAACCATTTCTTCACTGATGTTATTATTTGGGGGAGGGAGGATGAGAGGCTTTCATAACCAAACCTGTTTTAGCTTCCATCCTGTTAGGGCCATAGGTATGTATCAATGCTTTCTCTCATTTTATCTTGATTTCTTGGAAACAGTGTCTCACTCTGTAGCCTAAGCTATCTTAGAACTCACTATGTAGTCCAGGCAGGCCTCAACTTAGTTATCCTCCTGCCTTGACCTGCCAAGAGTTGAGACTGCAGGCAGGAGGCACCATATCCAGCTTGCTTCCCCACTAAGTTGATGCTCTTAACATCTGTTTCTTCTATCATTCTGTTGGCAAACCAAATGATGCTAAACATACTGTGATGGCTGTTCTCAGCTGTCAACTTGACTATATCTAGAATGAACTAGCATCCGGAAATGGGGGGCACACCTATGAGAGATTTTCTGCTTGGTTTGAATCCACTTCTAGTCCATACCTTTGAGGTGGGAAGACACACACCTTTGATCTGGATCTTGAGGTGGAAGTCACACCTTTAATATGGGCCATGCCTTCTGCTGGGAGTCTGTACTGTACAAGGACATGGAAGAAGGAAGGAAGCCTTTGCTCTTTTCATGCTTGCCCTCGCCTTGCCAGCACACACACACTCCTTCACTGGTATTGGAGCCTATTTCTTTGGAATTCCAGCATGTACTGAAGACAAGCTGAGACACTCAGCCTGGTGGGACTGATCAACTACTAGATTCTTGGACTTTCCCTTCACAGCTAGCCATTGTTGGGTTAGCTGGACTGCAGCCTGTAAGTCATTCCAATAAATCCCCTTTATATGTATTGAGACAGAGACAGAGACAGAGACAGACAGACAGACAGACAGACAGACAGGCAGACAGAGAAAGAGAGAGAGAGAGAGAGAGAGAGAGAGAGAGATTCATTCCATAAGTTCTGTGACTCTAATAGATACCAAAATAAGTAAGCAGACAGCAAGGGTGTGTGGGGCAAGGGTTATAAAAAAAAAAACGAATTACTGACTGAAAAATCAGTTCCTGAATTGCTCAGAATTGAGTGTACTGGCAACTTACTAGGTTCTAAAAAGAACAAAGAGGTTGAAATTGTGTGGGGGGAGAGGGGTGAGGAATCCATTTATTTTAAGAAAGGAATGCTTGGTTTGTCTACTAATTATTTTTAGATTAATCCTTAGTTGGGAGAAAGGATACAAAAAAAAAAAAAGTCCTCTATCCTGCAAAACAGGTTGCAATGTTAATTCAAAACACACGTGAGAAAACAAGGGTAGGTTGTGTGAGGAGGGTGCAGCCTTCCTGAGGGACTTGTTCTTTTCCTTTCCGTGTAGGAAATGAGTTGGAATTCAAACACCCTTTTCTGACTTGGTTACAGATCATTTAGGGGCATCCCAACTTTTTTCCCCATATGTATCGGGTATGTTCAGGCACTGAATCACCAAGCCATATTCTCATGCCCAAATTCTGATCATCTTTCCCTTTTGTCCTTTTGCCCCCCCGCATGGTAACCATGAGCCATCCCCTGGCACCCAACAATAGCACCACCATCTGCCCTTTAAAAAGCAAAAATATAGTTACTCTTTCCTGTATAAATCAACAGTCTTAGGAAGCATGATGGAATAACCACCCTCCACTTTGCTCCCAGCCAGACCACCTTCTGTGTATTCTTCCTCTCTGCCAACTGGGAGGAGACAGCAGTAACCCTCGATCCTTCCATTGCACTCAAGACTCCTGAACTGCATTAGCCTCTGGGCTCTACTCTTCAGAAGCACAATGGCTACCTGGAACATGTTTCTGCATGTTCTGAGGAGGGCAACTGGAGGAGAACCGAGAAGTTGAAAGAACACTCCAACAGCTAAAAGAAAACTAAGGAAACACTAATCTTTAGTGATCTGAAGGCTTCTGGTCATTGTAATGAAAAAGAGATTAACTTGTTCAGGGAGGGCTCTAGGGCAACTATGCAGAAAATACCAGAACACAGATCTTGACTTCTTCTCTAGGGAGGAACGGGGGTGGGGGTGGGGTGGGGGGGTGGGGGGGTGGGGGGGTGGGAGTGGAGGAGTGGGGGAGAGGAAAGTGGAGAACAGACAATGTATGCTCTATAGACCTAGGGCCCCACAGTGGGAGGGACTTGTACCCAGAGCCTCCCACAAGGTACATGTATGGTGTTAACCCTCCTAGAGGGGAACACACTCACTAATTTCCCCACGGTTCCATTTCACACTCCCCCAGAAAGAGGCCCACAGACTTGTCCCTGAAAAGGCTTTCTGTTCGAACACAGCTATGTTTTCACTTGCTAATGCCTAGCCAACATTTGGTGTCAGGAAATTTAAGCCTTCCTACAAAGCGACTCCTCAGGCCAGTCCTCTTGCGAACCTCAGTAGGGGGCTTCTCCCAGGAAAGAATTTCAAAATTCACAGAGAGAAGAATTTTGGCATTGGATATTCAATGCTGAACTTAAATGGGGGGCAGGGGCAGGGGTGTCCAAGACCAGAGAAGAAGCTGGCAATGGCATTCTAAAGGGCATGCTTTTCATATTTCTGACCTGTTCTACTCCACCCGACACAAGATAAGATGCCTTTTCTATCTTTAGAGTCTTATCTCCTGCCCATGGTTCTTAAACTGAGGGCAGACCAGCATACTGCAAGACCCTGAGCTTCTATGAGGCCGAGTTCCTTTCTGCTGAGCTTTGTCCCACCAACCCTTGCCAGACTGAGCAGCCTGGATTTTATGAACCTACTCAGAAAGTCTGATACACCCACCTTCAATTATTTATAAATGGACCTCTCACTTATGATTAAACAACAGCTTGTATTTACTTTGCTTTTACAACCCCAATTATATGGGGACCCACAAAAACCACGTGGGACACTTACTGCTAACTTACGTATACTCCTTACATTTAACAGGACTTAATTGCACTATGTGAAAGATCTTTTAGAAGCAAACTAAATGAGAGGACTCCCACCTCCCAAGGTACTCACACTTGTGAAGAGAGCCCATTAGGGTGTTTTCCCTTATAAAAGTTAAGTTACAAGGGCGGACTATATGGACATTGATTCCTGATAGTTTTAACAAGGTAAGCCAAGGGCAAGTTCTCTCATGTCTACTTCATTTTGCATGACTGGTTTTACAGAGCCTTAGCCCCAGTGCTGGCCAGAAGCAGCCAGCAGGCACTCTAGTCTGACAAGAAGGAATCCAACAAGGCCATTACTGTGAGCTGTTCACCTGCTCTAATGCTAATGGAGCCACCTTGGTCTGTGATGATACAAGGGTTAATATCAACACAGAAAGAATTTTGACCCTCTTGTCTTCAGCACTGTTCAATGATTGCAAACTTTGCCCCATACCCAAGATCTCCCAAGACTGCTTAGGTGCTCAAAAATTAAAGCAAAACAAACCCTGCTAACGTTACATCAGCTGTTGCCTGTGCAGAACTCCTGTTCTGATAGTAGTACTACCAAATGATGCAAAATAGGTTGACGGGTGACCAGAAATTCATAGCACTACACAGGGGCAAAGCTATGGTCCTCTGCTGTTGTGCTACATTCTTAAACTGCATTCTGAAAACTCCTTTGGGGTCACAAAGGAGACAGAGGAGATTTCCAAGCTATCCTCCTATCTTGTTAGGGTTGTTTATAGTCACTCATGCTCCCTGAGGGGTTAAAACAGGCTTCTCTGCATCATATATACACTAGACATGTGGCCATTCCACTGTCAACCATGTCTATAGAGGATTCCCCTACGTTAATTATACACTTGTCTATATACACATACATTTGACTGAATGCATGCATGATCTAAGTAGGCTGAAATCTCTTCTACAAGCACAAACTGGGTCTTATTTAGTTTTCTGTCTTCTACAACAATCACATAGCACACAGTGAACTCCAAATTTGGAAATATTCAATCCATAACCAGTGCAATTTTTTCATCACAAGAGACAGGTTGATTGGCTCCAAGAGAGCACCCACAGTGCAAATGACTCTGCAGAGGAGGCAAATCGGAAATTCCTGGCTTTCCAAACAATTGACACGTGTAGTAGCTAACAGACAAGTGCTTGCTGTGGGCCAGGCAGGCTTTAGCTAGCTCATGGGATACTTAGACCCCACCATCTAGGAAACAGTCTTGAATTGAGCTCATGTTTTGGTTCAATCAGCCGGAGCCAGAATTTCTGCCACATCTGAATGTTCGTTTGATAACCTGACACCTACCAACCCAACAATCTGCGTCTGAAGCCCAGCAGCACCAGAAGAAAGGATGTGTTGAGATCTCAGTAGCAATGATCGAAAGACACTAACTTGACCTTGTTGGACACCCAGAATGGGTGGCAAGGTCCTACATACTCACCCTTCCACCTCTAACTCACTACAGCTTCTTAGTAAGTTTGCTATGATGAAAAATAATCTCAAAAGGAATTTGACTTTGTGGTTAAGGTCAAAAGATTAAAAATTTAAAGCAACAAGAAAACCTCTGAGCCTCAAGCAAAAAAACAAACATCCTGTTCTTAGAAAATATCCAATGTTGTTAATTCTTTTCCCAGAGGAAGCATGGGCACGTGACAGTGTGCAATCTCAGGGCTCATCTGGACATCTGGATGGGGGGACAATAGCTCTCCCACTCTGTTCACATTTTACTGCCCTCCTAACTCTCAGAAACCAAGCTGTGTCCCTAGGTGGAATTCCCTCCTTACCTTCTTACCATCAAACACTATTCATAACATCCTCTGAGACTGGCTTCAGTCACTTCCTTCCTGGAGGAAGTTTTCCCAAACTCACCTCACGTAATCCCGCTCCACTCTGTGTGACTTGGGGTATTATTCTCAGGTATTATGTAGAACTTATGTCATTTGTTATTTTCCTGTTTTCTAGCTTTGTGATTTTTATGCCTATCTCAAGAGTAGGGTGCGCCAGGGTGCTATAAAGGAGAGCTACTATTGAGTCTTTTTATATGCTGGCCACTAACAGAAGTCCCTCAGTTTTCACTGTTTAACTCTTGTTTTCTTTCTCTTCATCTCTTACGTCAAAAGCCCACAATAGTTGGGCCAGATCTGGGCCCTTACCTGTTTTGGTAAATAAAGTTTTATTGGAGCACACAATGAACAGGCATTTGTTTTTGTACTCTCCACCGATCAGCAGTTCTCCATGGATGGTAGTTCTGCACCCACAGCAAGTAACACATATCTGCAGACATTTTTGAACCTGTGACCTTAAGTGGATGAGATTGGTTAGTGGCACCTCATGTACACAGGACAGGAATGCTGTGGAACACCCTCCACAGTCCTTCTGGACAGTCCTTCTAAGAAATAACTATCAGGCTGCAAGTCTCAATAGAACTGAAGTTGGAAGACCATAGCAGAATTGCCACTGCTTTACAAAGTCAGAACTGATAGCTGGGCAAAGAATGCATGTGGCCCTCAAAAGTGTAAAACATCAGCTGACCCCTTACAAAAAGGGTTTGAACCCTTGCTTTAGAAGCTTGCGTCTCTACAGGGCTAGGAGATTGTTGTCCACCCCAACCCCGGAATCACATGCTGCACATGTTTCAACTACTACCTCTATTGATAACTTTCAGAGTAGAACTTCAGCTCACACAAACCTAAGTCTATACCAGAACCACTGAGAGTGGTCTATGGACCAGGACCAGTCTGAAGGTAAAGAAATCGAAAGTAAGCTCTTAGAAACATTGCCATAGCAACAAAACATGGTTGGTGTTTTGTCTTCTCACTGAAGTGGCTATTGATAGGTCTGGGCGATGTACACTGTTGAACTTGCTGTGCAGAGTCTGAGCTGTGTATCTCACTGTGCTCAGTAAGTAGTATTATTCCACCACAGATTGGAAATTGAAGTCAATAGGCAAAACAGTGCCTCTCCTCAAAGAATCTGAGAAGCACTGGATTGCTCTCTTGCATTCTGGGGTTCCCCACTTTGCTTTCTTGGGAAACCCCATTTTTCCTCCCTCAGGCTGCCCATGGTGAGGGCCTCCTGTCCTTTCTTCTCTTTGTAAATACCAAAACCCAGCTGTCAGCCCAATTTCTCCCTAGCTATAGTCTGCCAACTCCAAAGTTCTATCTCCAAGAGTCTCTCTCTCCTCATTCACTCTACAATCCATTGCTCTTTTGTGCATTTGCCTCCTATCTTTTTACCTAGAATCCACCCATAATCTTAAAACACTTTAGGGGTGGGCCCACCCTTACAGTCTGGAGATGGAATAGCACAGGACCACAGAGGCAAACCGAGAAGCTCCCTGGCCCTGCAGCCATAGTTCTTCCCCGTTGCCAAGGCCTCAGGGGCTCCTTCGCATCATGTGTTCATCTGGCATCCACCAACTATCACTCTGAACTGTAGTTACTGATTCCTTGCCAACACCCCCTTTAGGCTGTCAGCCATAAGAAGGAACAATCTTACCCACAGAAGGTGCCAAAGAGAGCATACATTTGTGACAGTGACATTTAAAGGGGAAATAACTTCTACCTAAGACTACAGAGTGCAAGCTAGTGTCCCTATTAGTTAGGGCTATCTTGGACCATTCAGACCTTCCAGTTACACTCAGGTCCAACTTAAGGAGTAATGAGCCCACCTTGCTGCTCTTTTCTCTTGGGGGAAAGTGAGTTCAGGAGAACTTGGCTTAGGTGGCCTAAAAGCGTGTGAGGAATTCTCAGGAGACCACAATGGGCATTCTATAGCAAAGGGGAACCCGAGGTGGCGCAGGCAGCAGCCACAGGAAAGGACTCCACTTCATGTGAGAACAGACTCCCAGGGCTTCAGGAGGATGGGATGTCCCAAGGCCCAGCAAATACCTGTCTCCATCTGTGGTCACTCTGTGGAGCTTTGGAAAAGCTATAGTGAGAAGTTTAAAAACACACATAGTCAAACTGTTTTCAAAACAGGAATGAGGCTCTGTGTTGATTGTTGCATCTACTTTTAGTGAAATTGAGAAATAGAGAGCAGCAGGCGCTGGCAAGTTCTTGCAGCACCTCATTTCCTCTGCTTCTTTGGTGAGAGCTGCTAGGTGGGTTACGTACACATGAAACTGGTTTTGGCAAAGCTGGAAGAGAATCTTGCTGATAGGACGAACGACCCAAAGGCCATAGCACCTGCTTTTGTCTCTAGACAACATGGGACCCACAAGGGTCCCTCTATGTGCCTGAGACAGACCAGGGTCTAGTATTACCTTAAAAGACTCAAGTAGGGGCAGGATGAAGTCAACAGGAATCAAATGAATAAGTAGGAAGTCCTGCATTTGGGTTAAAGCTAATTATATAATCACGTAAGTACAGAATGAGGCAGGATGTGGCTGGCAGCTGGTATAAAAACAGACCTGGGCATTAGCTTACCACAAGCTTACTTGTGAGCTGACATTTTGAGATGGTGGCTGAAAAGACTAAAACCCTTGAAGGCTCCTTGCAGGGACCCCAAGCAGCACAAGCCTTTCCATAGCTTGCTTTCCTGGGCCTTATCTGGAGACCCCATGCTTAAAGGGATTCTAGAAGCCAGTGCCCATCACAATACTTTTTACTGGCTTATACCATTTCTGTCTCCCTTCCTAGTATCAGGGTGCTAATCAATGCCAGTGACTTCCTCTGAAGACTGAAGTGTCCTCCTCTGCAAACTTGAAATTGAAGCACAGGCATCTTCTCAGGGCATGGCCTGCCTGGAAAAGGTCTGGTGGGCAGTGAGCCCCAATCCAAGGGAGAGGCAGCTGCTTCGGTTTTAGTTAATTCCAGATATAGTCAAGATGACAACCAAGAATCACCATCAATTTTATTTCTTTTAGACATTAGGACCTAGTCACCTAATTGTTTGTTTTAACTAAAGTATAAAGTCGCCCAAATGATGTGGCTCCAAAAGTCAAAACTGAACATGAAACGATTCCTGTTTTGACTCCAGGCGAGGCAGCTGAGACCCCACCCGGCTGGTGGCAGCAATCACCTTACTCCCAGGTGAGCCACTGGATTAAGGAGTCCTTCATGAAGGATCCAGAATAAAAACCACCAGCATGGGCATGCAACAGGCTTCCCATCAAGTCCCAGCTCAGCATGACTAGAAGACATCTCACTCTGAAGACATCAGGAAGTAAGAAAACCATGTCTAGTTTAGTGTTATGACCTGCCTACATAGATCCACATGGCTCTGGGTACACCCAGCCCAAGGCTGGTCCCTCACATATTCATCAACAATCAGCATCCACTAAAGAACTGTGCAATACTAGATGCTGTTCTAGGAAAGGAGGCCATAGTAATGATATCCAATGTGAAGAGAAAGATAAGTGAGCACGGCCTTGGATAAATGATTCACGGGCCGGGGCGAGGTCTGTGATAGTGACAGGAAACCCAAGCACCCTTGTGCTATCAATGGACATCTGGGCATCACAGTCATCCCCAGATCAAAAGAAGCCTCTGAGGTTGTTACTTCTCAGCTGTGCAGGCTCCCCCAATTCCTATAGCATTCTCAGATGGCATGGCCACCAGGCCACCTCCCCTTGAATCTGAATGTTCTATAGTCAAGAAGAAATGACTTTAATAAGCTAGGCAAGTGATAATGACTTCTTAACAATTTATAAGATGCTAGAGGAAGAAACGAGTGGTATGACTAGGACTAAATTGTCCATATAATAGTTTCACTGGGGAAATAAGAATGCTTAGATAAAGGAAGCTCGGTCTCTGCCTCCAGACAGCTTAATTAAGCAGTCATAGGTATCAATGAATAATTTTTTTAATTCTGAATTTATTTTATTTTTTAATTAATTTTTATTTAAATTAGAAACAATCTTATTTTACATACCAATCCCAGTTCCCTCTCCCTCCACCCCCATCCACTCCTCAGGGAGGGTGAGGCCTCCCATGGGGTATCATCAAAGGCTGTCACATCATTTAGGGCAGGATCTAGGCCCTCCCCGTGTGTCTAGGCTGAGAGAGTAACCCTCCATAGGGAATGGGCTCCTAAAGCCCATTCGTGCACTAGGAATAAGTACTGGTTCCATCTCAAGAGGCCCTATAGACTGCCTAGGCCTCCCAAGTGACACCCACGTTCAGGGTGCCTGGTTTGGTCCTATGCTGGTTCCCCAGCTGTCAGACTGGGATCTGTGAGTTTCCATTTGCTCAGGTCATCTGTTTCTGTGGGTTTCTCCAGCATGGTCTTGACCCCTTTGCTCATCACTCCTCCCTCTTACAACTGGAGGAATCAATGAATTATTGATATGTGATCTCAGCACTCGGGAAGTGGAGGAAGGGACCTGTCAGTTCTAAACCAGCCTGGGAAACACAAGACCCTCTTTCAAAAACAAGCAAGCAAACAAACATTTTAAAAAGATCATTCTAAATGCAGTAAGTGCCACACAGAAGACAGTCCAGAATACTGCGACATGCCCCAGAAAAGGAAAAAGAATGATAATTCCAGGAATTTAGAGGGGGCTGCCTCCCCCATTTCTTCAGATGAGAATAGAAGACACCTGGAGAAGGGAGTGTCTGCTTTGTGAACAGCTGGTCACCCCAAAGTGTATGGCCTCCACTCCTTCTGGGATTAAAAAAAAAAAAAAAAGTTTTCAGCCTGAACTGACTCTAGGCAAAAAATTAAATAAATCAAGGGTGAGAAATCAAATACATTCACAAAAGATCAAACTGGATTTCACTGGAAATGTCTTTATGTGTTTAAAGATGAGTGTAGCCTAAATGATTGTGATGTATCTGAATAGTACCAGTCTTTCTCAACTAGATGCATGACAGAGATCTATCATAGAAAAGATGTGTCTATAAATATGACCTTCAGGATGTCACCAGAACAAGACGGATTCCCAAATGTGTAAGCTATCCAAACAAAAGCCTACCTTTGAAGTCCTTGCCTTGCAGCCTGCTCTGGCTCCTTAGGCGAGAACTGCACCTCTGTTTGCCAGCCCAAAGCCACTCTTTATTAGCAGGACCAGCTATGCTAATATGTCACATGGATGGATACTGGCTTTTTAGAGTTATGGATGATCTGAGCTCATCTAACACCAAATCCTGTTAGAGAGGAAACACAGGCTCCAGAATCCCACCATTCAGGTCCATGTCAAGACACCAACCTGTTTTCAGATTAGTCCTTTCCACATTTTGATTGTCCCTGGGTAATCTGGGACAGTTTTATCAAACGGAACCACCATTGATTTGCCAGCATCCTTCGGGCATGTTCTTTCAGCTCTATCCCTGTATTGCCTGCAGCTTGGCAGGCTGCAGAGCACGAGTTTTATACAACTGTGATGTGGTGCTCCCCAGAGTGACTTTTCTACCAGTAGTAGTCCTGCAGCCGGTGTGGGGGCAAAACAATCTCAGACAGAATAGATGCTCTCTTCACAGGGAGAGTCACTGTGCACCTGTGTAGCAGGAACTGCAACATCCTACAGGAAGGGAAAGTCATCAAACTGGCTTTCCACAGAACCCTTTCCTGAGCTGAGTGTTTGGGAATGCTTTAGGAGTCATCCAATTGGGGCATTGCAGGAATGTGACCACTGCAACACTATTTAAGGCTAGAAGGTCAATCCTAACTTTCTGAGCATGCAAACAGCTTCTGAATCACAAAACAATACGTTTAAGAAGTTAAGTTTTAAGAGGTTTGCTTCTTAAACTTCCTGCTTTAGAGTTCTATTGTGAACTAATCATTTAGGCAAGCAACAAGGACCACACAAATTCATAGTGGGGCTCATCAGCTTCCATACATAGTTTGGCTACTTAGAAGTTGTCTTTTGGAGGGTGACTGGGGTTGGGAGCTGCTGGGTACTGGGGTACTTGCATATAATTCCAGAATTCAGGAGCCTGAGGCAGAAGGACCAAACATTCAAGGTCAGCCAAGAGAAGAAACAAAACAAAACTACAACAAAATAGCCATTGTTGCCGGGCATTGGTGGTGCACGCCTTTAATCCCAGCACTGGGAGGCAGAGGCAGATGGATCTCTCTGAGTTCAAGGCCAGCCTGGTATCCATAGCGAGTGCCAGGATAGGCTCCAAAGCTGCACAGAGAAACCCTGTCTCGAAAAACCAAAAAAAAAAAAAAAGAAAAAAAAGAAAAAAAAAAAAGCCATTGTTTTCATGCCTGTGTTTCCTACTATAAAGCTATACAGTTCGTTTTAAAAGCTGCTTTTCCACCAGAGACCCTGTCACACACTGTCTGTTACCACTCCACTCTGGTAGAAGTTGTCACTGAAGTTTATCAAAGCCAAAGGGAACACCTTTTTTTGTTTGTTTGTTTTAAGAAAAACAACAACAATAAACCTTCCCTGATGAATTGCGGATTGCTGTAGATTTGACTAGTTACTTATCATAGTTTGTAGGATGTTGTTGTTTTGCTGTCTTTAAAGGAAGGGAGCAGGAAGAGAGAAAATTCCAGATCGAGCTCGACAGCCCCAACTCCGAGGCAATTTGCAGACCTTGTCCTGGGGACTAAGCAGCAGACTTCCCAGCTGACGAGAAACAGGAACCAGGCTGGTCCTGGGCAAGTGCACTCAGCCGCTCAGGCCTCTCCCTCTATCTCTCACACCAGACATTTATCTAGCAGCATCCACGGCATGTGACCACTGTCTCAGACCCCCTCTGCCAAGGACAGAGTGCAGGGCCTTCCTGCCCAACCTCTCATGGTTCCTGACTTGTCTGGAACTCCCAGGGCAGTATCACCACCTAACAGGCACTGAATATCCACTGAGTGCCAGGGGCTGCAAGTCAGGCCTCCTGGATATAATGACTTACCAGGCATGGTTACTTAGCCCTACTGCTTCTGACTGATCCAAGGACATGGCCTACCTACATGGAGGCTGTATTCATTCCAGGATACTGCAATGCCTTATTCCCAGTTGGGGCATGGCTTTCTGGTGTCGGAGTTCCACATTTTCACCTAGTGAATCTCTTTATTTAGGATATAAGCTGCTTAGACCAACTCTAACAGTTTCATGCTAGCTTGGCTGTAGAACAAGGTCACCACACACAAGACTGAGCCACTCTTAATAATTAAGTAATTCAAGTTGTATTCCCTAAGGCTGGAAATTACTTCCTTTGGGTGGTGATATGGTAAAATAGAATATAAAATTCCTTTCCAGAGGCCAAAGCCATTCAGTAATCATATTTGATAGCTCTCCTCCCCTCCCTCCCAGACAGTGAAGGTGTGTTATTCAGTACCAGGTCAAACATACCTGAGTTCAAACCATGCTCTGCTACTTACTTATCTATGTAATGTTGATCAAATCATAGCACTCTCCAGAACCTAAGTTCTCATCTGGAAAAGAGGCACTCTATCTACCATCTATCTAAAAGATTAGCTATGGATGTCATAAGTCCATCACTCGAGCAGTAACATGCAAGATCCAGGCAACGTGTCCAGGCCATCTGACACTGAGTTACTAACTTCAGGTTTTCCCTGTCCCTAAACTGAAAAAGGCTCCGGCTTCCACGTAGAATTTGCAACTCAGGCACACCCACATTTAAGTATGTTCTTTACTGCCTAATTTTGGGCAAACTACATAACTATCCTGTCTTCAGACACTACACTACATAATGTGGATACTGACACACATTCTGTCATGGAATGATTACTTAGAAATAAAGGAGTTAATGCAGGCAATGGTGGGGGGGGAGTACTCAGCTTAGCATTTAGGACAGGCTTTATGGTAGAATTATTTTTGATGTTCCAACATGTAGTCCATTAGAATTCTCTGACATGCGTTCTGAAGAGATTTTGTTACTAAATGAATCTGCTGCTAGTCTCGAACTACTCAACTTTTTCTCTGGGAAAGACAGTGTATTTAAAAATACAATTTTATGTCCTTGATCAATGAAAACAGAAACAGGTCTTTGGGACTCTAGTTTGAAAGAAACTAGGCTCAGCCTACATGAAATCAGACTGAAGCAAGAGTAATAATAATAATAATAACAATAACAATAATAATAGTAAATCACAGTCTTCCTGGGGGCTTTCTAGGTCAGGATTGCATTCCACCCACTGAGTAAATGCTATGTCTAATGGGCAAAGAGCTTGTGAAAATTTTATGGCTTGGTCAAAACCATAGGGTGATAGAGGTTAATGCGACTTTATTCCCGATGCTATTGAATAGCAGGAATTTTACAAGTGGAAAAGGGCAGCTTTGTGAACATGTCAGACGTAAAACAAAACACCACGTTAAAGGGAAGCTGGAGTGCAGACAGGGCCAAGCGGCTCAGGGAGCCGTGCTCCGGCCACTGTTACAGCTTTCTATGCATCCTGGGTGCCATTTGAGTTCACAGTAAAAAGCCAGAAGAAAATGTGCAGTACTCTGCTCTAGCTGTCTTTCTGGGTCCTCTTCAAATGCCAGGCAGAATGTCAGAGCTCAGATTAGCCGGGTGGGAGAGAGCTCATCTTACTTCATGTCTTCAGGGGCTGCCACAGCCTCAGCACCATGTTCCAATCATGGAATTCAGAATGCAAATCTCTAGCAGATGAGACGGCTGGAAAACAGAAACTGCCATGGACCCAGAAGGCTTCCAAAGTTCCCCTCTAAACATCCCATCTGTGAGCCCAGGGGCCGGTAGCCCTGTTTTATGCCATGGGCGGGGCCTATTGGGAAACCTAGGCACTTCCAGATGGACTGTCAACCATTCCTTGAATATAGATCTTATCATTTATTTCACACCTGACAATGCTAGACATTTCACAACTGCCTCATGTCTGAGTCCTTCATCCTGAAAAGGGTGTTTGTGTATACTTATATTGGAACTGTCCATCAAACCACAATTGTGGAGACTTCTGGAACAGTCCAGAGGTATCGCTTCCTAGTTTAGCTGTCAGATGAAAGATCTCTTTTTTATAAGTCAGAACATAGCAGGAGTCTTTTAATGAACTTAGGGATACCCCTGGGGCACACAGGCTGCTTCCTGGTGTGATGTTAAGGGGAAGTCCTAAGTCTGGGTCTGCTACTTTAAAGCAGGGACATCTGCTACCCTCCTACTATTTTCAAGTCCAGTACCCCTCCTCCATCCCCACCCCCACCCCCCACCCCCAGAACTCAGGATATGTGCAAGGGCTACAAGCTGCCAGGGTAGAGGGGAAAGCAGAAGAAATCTTGTCTCCCTAACACATGCATCAGTTCCCTCCCTAGAGCCCCCTACACACTGCATATAGAGCAGCAGCAGCCCACTCCCCCAAATACACCCCGGCTGCAAAGATTCATGTTCCAATCCCCGCCTGACATTCCTCTTCCCACCCTCGTTTTAATTCACTTCACACACACACACACACACACACACACACACACACACACACACACACACACACCAATGTAATCACTTGACTGTCAGCCTGGGCTGCACTCTGGGGCTTTTACTCCTTTCAACACAGATGTCCTCCCAGCTTTGATGCTGTTGTCTGCGCAGCTCGTCCATGCCACAGCCGGCTCGGTAATGTAACATTCAAGCGCATATTTATTTTTAAACTGACCTCTCCTAGACGGTGCAGTATAAAGCAGGTCCTGCCAAAAAAATATGCTACTTTCTATTTATAAGATGAAACACATGCCTTCCCTCCCAAAGGCTTGAGGGGGTGGAGTATAATAATTCATAAAGAAAAAATGACTGGCCAGATCTATTCGTCCTCACAGGTCTGTGTCAAGACACTTAGTGAAGAGAACAAGGACTAGAGAAAGAAGAGGAATAGGAGGAGGACGAAGAGGAGGAGTGTGAAATATCTTGTAAACGCTTCAGTTGTTAAGAAACCGCGGTCAAAAAGGAAAAAAAATTTTTTTCAACTGCCAGATCTGCTGGTTGAAGCAAGGGAACAGCAGAGCTGCGCGGTGCACCCACATTGCCGCCCGGGTGCAAACACAACTAGAGGGGCGCGGTAGCCAAGTGCGGTTTGTTCTAATGGAAAAACGCAACGTGCGCCCAGAATGGCTGTCAATAACTCGGAGGGGGCCCTGCTGCCTGCAGCCCCACCCTAAAGAAGTAGGCGCCTAGGGCAGGGCTCTGTGTTCTGATCCCCTCCTGGATTGCTTCATGCCCCATTTGGTCCTCTGAATATCAGCTCCAGAAGGCGGTGCCCTAGGTTATCCTCGCGCCCTTTAAGTCTTCTAAGCCCAACACCAGCATAAACTGGAAGGGACTAAGATTAACGGCGGGACAGCCTCACAGGTGGAGAGGCAGCCTCACTCACCAGCAGTAGCGGAGGCTCCTCACTTCTGCCCCGGGGACGGGCGTCGGCCAGGGTCGCCTCCCGAGGGCGCAAGCAGTCCTCACCGGTGCGCGCGAGCGATCCGGAGGGGCGGTGACGGTTCACCGTATAATCTGCTCCGGGGGCCGTGCGCGGAGTCTCCCGGGAGGCAGCAGCCGCGGAACCGGGTTGGCGGTGTGTGTCCCACACTGCTACGCTACCAGCGGCCGTTGGAAGCGCCCGCAACACTGAGCGCGCGGCGGCCAGACGCGCGGCCTCAACCTGCTGAGGGCGGGGCGCGGGGCGGGGCCCGGAGCGGGGCGGGGCCGGGGAGGCCGGGGCTGGGCGGGGAGAAGGGTGCAGGCCGCCCGGGACCCTCCCTCCGCCGTACCTGTCCCCAGCCCCGCACGACAGGCGGCGTGGCAGCGGGCTCCTGGGGGACAATGGGCGCCCACTGTCACCTCCCCCGAGATGTGGCTTCTCTCAGAGGCAAAGCCGCCTAGGGCCCCCTCGGCACAAAGAAAAGTGGCGGTCAAAAGGTGGCCCGGGAGCGTTGCTGCGGCCCCGTGCGGGAGGACAATAGGACTCCGCCCGCGCCCGGCACCCTCGTGCTCACCCTCGAGTCCCCGCCTCTCCCCGTCCCACCAAGCCCATCTAGCAGTGCGGGCCTTCGCCGCAGAGGGAGAGGACCTGCGGTGAAGAAGGGCCACCTGACCGCGCCGCCGCCGCCGCCGCCGCGCGGCTGCAGCTCCCCGGGGACCCCAAAAGCAGCTGTAGCTCCCGGGAGGGAAGGGGAGGGTCGCGTGCTGTCAATGTGCAGCTCGCTCCCCTCGCAAGCTGTCGCCAAAACCCGGAGCGCGGATCCGGCGCGCAGGAGACGCGGGGCTGGAGGCAGAGACCCTGCGGGGCTGGGAGAAACGCAGACGCAGCAGGTTCTTCCTGTCCGGAGGGAGGCCACTCCTCCCTCTGCAGGTCTTCCAGAGAGTGACCTAAAGCTGCGGAAGCGGGTGGTGGCTCTCCCGGCTGCTCTGCGAGGCGGCGCAGCTGCTTGCTGCTGCAGCTCCGCACCGTGAAATTCCTCCCGTGGCGACACCTGCGCCTGTCGGTCACCCGGCCAGGGCCTCAGGACGTCCCGCCCCTCTGTCCCTGAACCTCTATGGGAGCCCAGAGAATTAATGTTAATTGTCTTAATCGGCCGCCCTCTCTTCTCTCTCCCTCCGTCTGCCTGGTAGGAGACAGGAAAAGGTGGCGTTTTCCGGCCGTGAGGTCCCCGCCGGCTAGGTTGACCTGGAAAAGGACCTGGAACCCAGTGGAGTCGCACGCCCCGGGCCTGGCTCCAACCTCAGGACTCTCTGGTTGCCTGGAAATCCTGGCACAAAGCGGAGCCCCTCCTAGAGACCTTGGCTCCCGGAGCGGTATCGGCTTCAGGTCGTCATAGGGGTGCCCCCCCCCCGCCCCATCGCTCTGAAACCTTAGACTGGGGTGCACGTTAAGCCCAGCGAACACAACTGCTCGGGAGAGCGGAAATACTTGGGTGGAGTGTTAAAAGCCCCAAAGAAAGCAATAGCTGCCAGGTTAACCGGCCAAGAGGTCGGAAGTCAAATATAAAACTGCAGAAGTGATACCAGAATTTTGACAAGCCAAACAGTCGGGGAAGATAAGGGGCCCTGCATTGTTTCCTTTCTTCAACTGACGACTGCTCCGAAGTTTCCTTTGGCAGATACCTGGGTTCCACTGCAGATTCCTCAGTTTTACTTGGGGTTCATATTTCAAAATATATGTATCATTTGGCACTAATGTATATATTTTATATATGAATTTATTGAAAAATATTAAATGTTACTGGCCTAGTTGGATAAAGATATTTTTATAAATATTTATGCACAGCTTCCATTACATATGGTATTTTAAAGAGTACAAATATGTATGGATATACATTTATGAAATACCATATAAAAATTGCTTTTGCACACATAAAGACATTCCTTACACACATGTCCTGTGTGTGAGTTCTTTTGTCACTTGTTCTATTGTTAGCTGCTGCTCAAAGCAGCCCATTCCCACATGTCTAAGTAAATAATTCCCTTTAAGTTTCTGCAAACATAGGGTGGCAGGTGGCTAGAGGGCAGGACTTTTACTCCAAAACCCCATTTTCACTCTTGGGTGCTGTTTCTTCTTCTTCTTCTTCCTATTCTTCTTCTTCTTCTTCTTCTTCTTCTTCTTCTTCTTCTTCTTCTTCTTCTTCTTCTTCTTCTTCTTCTTCCTCCTCCTCCTCCTCCTCCTCCTCCTCCTCCTCCTCCTCTCTCCTCTCTCTCCTCTCTCTCTCTCTCTCTCTCTCTCTCACACCCACACACCCCCCAGGTCTTTACCTCTGATCCCTAAACTGTGCATGCATAACCTACCTCTCCTAGGGTCTGGTGGCGCTGGTCTGATTTATCCTGGCTTCTCTGTTATTTGTGCTGAACACCTCATGTTGTGAATTTTCCTTCCATATGAGTTCATTTCCTGACTTAGTTATGGCAGTTTTTAGGTTTCATGGGGTGAGTTTAGACATTACAGTTGGGAGGCTTTCCCGCCAAAGAGGAAGGAAAACTTTGCTTCGGAAGACTGACACTTTGCTCGGAATTTAGGAACGTGTTATGCCTTGAAAGAAATCAGTGGGAATCTTGAAAGCCTGTGACTAATAGCTATAACACACAGTACCAACGGACAAGTCTTTTTCTATTAGTTCTGACTCTAGAGAAGTGTCCCCCACATCATCTACATAAGATACACAGGAAGGCATGCCAGCATATACAGGCGGGGGCTATCCACACCTGCTCACAGCAGAGTGTGGTTTTATGTAGCCTTGGCTGACCTGGAACTGGATATATAGGCCAGTCTGGTTTAAAACTATAGAGATCTGCCTGCTTCTGCCCCCTGAGTGCTAGGATTAGAGAGATATGTGCCACCATATCCAACACCCCTTTTCATTTTTTTTTTTTTTTTTTGAGACAGAATCTTATGTAGCCTAGCCTGGCTACCAGTATCCTACAGAGCCAAGAATGACTTTGAACTCTTCCTCCTGCCTCAACTGGAATTACAAACATGCACCGCCTTGCCTGGCTCATAGCAGTTTTTCTTTTCAATTCCTTATCACCTCTTTAACTTCCCCCTAAGTGAAGCCAGACTAGACTAGTGTTGGCTCCACTGGCTTGGGTGGGATGGGGTGGGGTGGGGAGAGGCAGGATGCACAGGAACCCTGTCACATGGGCTTTCATTTTTCCGTCACTTGCTTGCTTTTCACCCAGCTTTGACCATACCAGACTCCAAGCTACTCTGCAGTTTACACCAACTGATCCTTGCTCTCTGTCTGTCCTGGACACTTCTTCCCCCAAAACTTCAAAACCTCCTTTCTCTGTTCATTAAGATCTTTTTTTCAACTAAGACTTCAAGAGTGAGACTTTCGCTCCCCTAAAATAGCAGCCCCACCCAAATTCCCTTTCCCTGAATAAAGCAGGAAGAATAGTTTCTTCATGACCTGACATGACATCATCTATATTTACAGTATCAGTTATGGCCTGTTTTCTGTAATGTATGACATAAAGTACTTTGTAGTTTCTGTACCTAAAACAGGGCCTGGCACATAGTAGGCAATCAGTAATATCTGTTGAATAAAAAGTCCTTAATAGCAATCACCAGTGAGTCTAAATGTCTTGTTTATGAACTCTCTAGCTACAGGATAATATTATATTAAACATTCCTGGGATATACCGCATGAGTACTGAGACCGAAATTTCAGTCCCTTCTCTTTAGTCTAACCGAACAAGAAATACAAAACACATGGAACGTTTTAAGTTCTAAAATTCAAACATTTGAAAGTAAGTCTCACAAGGAAAAAAATGTCTTTATAGTCCATGTATAATGCATAACTATTTTTCTTCTGGCAAAGCTGAAATGTACTTGTGTGTGCTCAGCTGGGGTTTTCCTCCCCAAATGCCACATTCAGACTGAACTGAAGCATGCATGTTCTCCATTATTCCCCCAAGTTAGATCTAAGTATGTGTGTATGGGGGGGGGTAAGAAAGTGGAAGCTTGAGACTTTTTATTTGATGGTGCTGGGGATGAAACCCAGGGCACATGCTAGGCGCATATTCTATCACTGAGCTACATTCCCAGCTTGATTAAAACTTAAGTGCATCTCTATCTACAGCTTAGAGATCCGCTTGGCTCACTGATTGTAACTGCCCTTGAGAGGAACTACAATAACCCGTGCTAATGAATTGGCTTCACTAGTTGCCAAAAAATTAAGAAATTTTCTAACCAGCAATTTCCTTGTAAATAAAGAAGCTCAAGTCACCTTTTGGTTAAGAGCCTGAGTTTCATCTCATCAAATGGAGCAGGAAATGATATATTCAAGACTATGTTAGCTTGCAGACTGCAGGCCTGATGTACAGGTCTGAACAGGGCAGTAAGTTTAGTAACACAGACCGGCACAAATTTAATCTGTGGAAGACACCTTCAGATACAGATGAAGCCTCGGTTTAGCTAATTGTTAGTGGAAACCAGTGACTGAGGACGAGTATCGCCTAAGATTTATGTAGCTTTTGTTTCTCTTAATAATCCTTTTACATATATCTCATGTTATCTTCATTTCAGGTTGTTTTTTCTGTATTGGGTAGTGGCTTTTACTATGGTGTGAAGAGACACCATGACCACGGCAACTCTTAGAAAGAAAACATTTAATTAAGAGTGGCTGGCTTATCATTCAGAGGTTCAGTCTATTATGATCATGAAGAGGACCATGGGAGCATTCAGGCAGACATGGTGCTGGAGCTGAGAGTGCTATATCTTGCAGGCAGCAGGAAGTTAACTGACTGTCACACTGAGGGAAGCTTGGCAAAAAGACCTCAAAGCCCACCCCCACAGTGACACACTTCCTCCAAAAAGGCCACACCTACTCCAACAAGGCCACACCTCCTAACAGTGCTACTCCTTTTGTGGGCCACTTTCTTCCACACCACCACAGGTAGTAAGGGGCTTAGGCCTGTAATCTGCAAGCTAACAACTTCAAAAACAACAACATTTTCACTTTCCAGAAGAGATTTGAGGCAACCTAAAAGGCTTTTCCCAGCTTTGAGGATAATTAATTGAACTATTGCTATCATGATCTCTGGATAAGGTCTTTCACCAGATATCAATATGTCTGCCATTTAGCTGTCTTCAGTTTCTGCTTTATGTTAATTCCCCAGAAGTTTTGCAAGATAAAGTCCTGACCCTTTTTATCCCTTTGCTTTCTCATTCTTCTCCATAGGACTTACCACCTGACATAACCATAACATGCTAGTTTATTGTCTCCCCTAGCCCCCACATCATCTGAACATAAATTGCAGGAGGATGGAACAATTGCTTGTTTTATTCACTGCTATCCCCCAAACCATGATCAATACTTGGCACAGAGCAGGGATTTAAGTGGCTTTTGAAAGAGAAAATAACTCCCCAGTACTTAATACCTGGCACGGGGTAAGTATTTGTTGAACAAAAGGATATTTTGATGAGCAAATGACAGAAAAGATTTGTGACTCACTGCAGGTCATCTAGATAGTGATCAATTGCTTTATGTGGATCTCAGTCCTGACTGGTTCCTCCTCTGAATCTTCTTTCATTTGTGTGCCTGCTTACAAATCCAGACTTTTGACATCTCAGCAGGATTTATTTGGTGCCAGACAAAATGTGCATATAGGGTTTCAATAATGACTATAATGTGAGCAGGAAGAAGGATTATTTCACTTCTTTTGGAGAAATGAGATGAAAGGAGGGGGCATGTCTGTGCTGTGATAATCGCCTGTGTTTCCTCTCTTCCATGGGCACAGAAAAGACATACCCATAAGCCTCCCTGACACATGAAAAGCAAACCTTTGCATCTGCAGATGCATGTGGTCTCCAAGGTCTCTCTGCTACCAGTCATCTTTCTTATTACTCAGAGTCAGAAATCTCTGTGCGCAAAGGACAGCTCCTCTTCTGAGGGTTTATCACAGGTCACTTAACTAAGACCTCCTCCACCCCAACCCCACACACAAAGGAACCGGGAAATGAACTATAGAATATACACAAGGCCATCCTGGTATTTATATCACAGAAAATGATATTTAAATATTTAAATATTAAATATGGCTGTGACCTTCAAATATAGATGTGGGCACAATCTGATTACTGCTGGAAACCAGAGACTATGAGACATTTGCAAGCCACAAGTGAGAGGAATGTTCATGTGGTTTACTCTCAGGGGCCAGAACCTCACTTCGCTATTACTCCGGGCTCGAGAATACATCTCTTCTACTTGGTGGAGTGGTTGTTAGATTCTTCACCTGGCTGTTTACTTTCTAGGTAACAACAGAGTAGGTATGTGGCCTTGACAGCATGTTGAGCTACCAGGCCACTGACTTAACAGGTTGGTTAACAATGGGAGAGAACCATGTCACATATTCAAACCACATTCTTGAGGTGCCCACTTTGTGCCAAGCTACCAGGCTAACACACTGGCCCTCTCTTTGGAGTGACCTATATGTCTTTTGCCCTTCCACAGCACTTGACCACATATAGAAGTTATGTTCTCAAAGTTTTCAAATAGACTTTCCTGGGGCTTCTAGATGCCTCTGGTGTGTCTTGGAGCACTTTTCTGAGAGTCAGGAGACATTCAAATTGGGCACCTATATGAGAGTTGACTGATACAAAGAAAACCTTTGCTTTGAGAGTCATACAACATCAAGTGCTAAACTGTTCCAAGGCAGTCCTCCAAGAACCTACAGAAAAGTCTTTGTTCCTAAGAAGGACCTAGGACTTCCTTGTGTTTTTAAAATCTTATCTTTTTTGTGCCTAATTTCGAGTGTGTCTAGAAAGCAGAGATAAGAGTTGTATTTGTTCATTTCATTATGCCGTAACTCCTAGGATTTTACAGCACAGATTTGGTTGCTAGTAAACATGTTATAACATTCTTATTGTCATTCAGCTTCTATTTGTTGAACACCAGAATTTCAGGTACAGTGACAGGAACTCCAAGGGATACAAAGATGAGCATACTTTCTACTCATGGGCAATTTAAACTTGAAGCAATGATAAGACAAGCATACAACTAACTAGTGCAAGATAATATGCAATAAACATCAGCTCCATATTTTACAAACATGCAATAGCAACATATATTCCTCATCCCCCCAAGACAAAGTCTATGTAGACCAGGTTGACCTCAAACTCACAGAGATTTTCCTGCCTCTGCCTCCTGAGTGCGTGGCAAGAACACATATTCTGATGTATTATCTGATGACAATAGACACTGAAATTAGAATCATGTGACATGGATAATATAGGATTATGGTGCAGTAAAACTGACAGGTAGCTGTGTATTAGTAGTTTTTTAAGCTTTCGCCTATGGAAATGGAATTCCAAGTGGGATCTGTGTTGCATATTCTAGGTACAGTTGTCCCTGCAGTGCTCCAGTGAGGAGCTCTTTCCTCTTTACCAGCGTGTACTGAGATTCCTTCCTGACTCCTCTGGGCTCTGTTAAGATCTCAGCATTTATGCCCCCAAACTAATGAATCTTAATCCCCGAAGTGATGGTCTTAGGAGGAAGGTGGGGCCAGTGAAAGGTGAATAAGGGCACCAGGATGGAGCCTTTGTGATTAGGGCTAGAATTTAGAAACAGCCTCCACAGAGAGTCCCCTCTTCGCAATATGAGATCACCATAAAGCCAGCTGCCTGGGAACCAGGAAGTGGCCTTCACTCAGTGCAGAGCTTGGTCTTCATTTTGGATTTTCCATCCTCCCTAACTGAGAGGAATGGTTTCTGCAGTCCACCTAGTATCTAGAATAGTTCTTTAGTATAGCAAACCAAACAGACTCAGAGAGACTCCAAGAGGCAAGAGCTGAGACCACTTTGAGATAATCTGCAAGTGGAAATATTAATTTGGATAGGGGAATAAGAATACTTAGATTAATATGGGGTGATTCCTGAACTTTCCATCACACAGGTTTGAGGGCACCACATGTGGTAGGGATCTTCACAACTAGGCAAAATGGTGATACACAGGATTCCTAGCAGAATGGTGGGGATGAGCCTCATCTCTTTCCTCCTGTGTCCTCCTCCTCTATCACCTTCTTCCTCTCCATCTCTTTGCCCTTTTCTGCCCTCCTCATCACCTGAGCTCTGGCTTCCCTAGATTCTTATCTTTTGCAAGAAGCAGCCCTTATAGTAGCTCTAATCTCTCTCTCTCTCTCTCTCTCTCTCTCTCTCTCTCTCTCTCTCTCTCTCTCTCTCTCTCGCTCTCTCTCGTGTGCACATGTGTGTGTATGTGAATTCTCTATTTGACTTATATTCCTAAGTTCTTTGTCTTCAAACAAAAGGACAAAAAAATCATGTGAGCTGATGCACAGAGAAGTATAGAGGATATTACTTATTAAACAAGATTGTTTTTCAGTCACTGACAGAATCAGCCGTCTATTAGGGCCTTTGTTAAGTTGGTAGACTAGGGTTAAAGGTGTTATAATGAAGGAGAGATTCCAACTTGTTGAGGTTCAGCATTACTGAAGGAAAATGTATTTGAGGAGGGCTTGAAAGAATCAGTGGGATGCCAACATTGTTGTAGGATGAATTGAATCATTGTCCTCATATGTTAGGGTTCTAAAACTCTAGATACCAGAATGTCCATTTTAGAAGATAATAAGTGAGGTAATCAAGGTTAAGTGAGGTCATCTAAGTCAACTAGAACCAGTCTGACTGCCGTTCTTATTACAGGAACTTAGAAAACACAAGGAGACACCAGGGACAAAGTGGTTATCTTCAAGCCAAGAAGAGAAGGTTAAGGTTAAGCTTGCAGCTTTTAGAACTCTGAGGAAATAAATTGTTTTTACATGCTTTAAGTCTTCTAGTCTTACAAAATGCCCAGTGCTGTTTTGCTATGGCAGTGTAATTAAAAGAGAGATGCAAAGTGTGGATATACAAATACAAGTATAAAACTAACAGCGAGAAAAGAATAGCTGTTCAGAGGCCTGAAATAATTGCCCATGCTCAAGAACAAGGTGGACTCCCAGTTTGCTGGTATCCTGGGGCCATTTACCAGGCTTATGGGTAACCATGGTAGTCAGTGGGGTACCTAAATGGAGTGAACCTCTAGACTTGCTTTGTGTGAGCCCAGGCAGCTTGATAGACGGTGGCTTTTCATAGTAGGCATTTCTAGTCTATGTGTTTTCAAGTTAATAAAAATTGGTCTTCTGTTTACTACTATTCCATAGAGTTTACGGAACTTAAAGACAATTATTGCCAGAATAACACTAGCTACAATGATTATCAGATGAGCGCCTTTCCTGGCTTTCCTCCAATATTTCTCATCCTGAAAGCAAAAGACATAGGTGCATCTGATTTTCTAAAGATCATCAAAGCTTCACAGAATCTTAAAGGTCATCTAGTCTTGGCTTACATTTTAAGGCAGGGGAAACTGAAGCTCCGAAGAAAGTTACCAATTGCTATGTTTGAATATTAAATGTGCCCCAAAGGTCCATGAGTTGAAAGGTTTGTACTCAGGGGTTACAATATTGGCAGGTGCTTTAGACCTTCAGACCTGGGCCTTGCCATTGAGAGAATGCCCTTGGGAAGTGTAAGACCCTGAGACATCATTTTTCCATCATATGCTCTGAATCATTGCTGTCAATTCCATTAACCATAGACCAAAAGCAACTGGCCCAGAACCTTCCCTATTAGGCAATAAACCTGTTCTCTTAAACCTAATTATCTCAGGGACTGGCAAAATGGCTTGGAGTATAAAGACACTGGCTATGTAAACGTGATGACCTCATTGGAGAGAACCAATTCCTGAAAGTTGTCCTCTGACTTCCATGCGTGTGCCACAGCATACACACAATAATAATAATAAATAAAAATTTAAAAATTAAAGTTAATTATCTCAAGTATTTCATTATAGGAACGCAAAACGAAACAATAATGCATTTACCCTCTAGATCATCCAGTTCTATACCCCTAATATAGAAATTCTACTTTTTTTTCCAAAATGATATTGCTTTTATTTGAAATGGAGCTTTCATAAAGATTAGGATGGGAAAGTGCCCTGAGTTATGACTGTGGGAAAGTCATGGTTCCCAGAAAAACACATGCTGTGAAGTCAGCAGCCAGATTGAGAACTTGGCTGTCCACCAGCAGGTCTTGTGACCTGGGGTCACTACACCTCAGCTCTCTAAGCTTTACTTTTATCTGTAAGGGTGGCCTTGGTGTGACATGAAGATGAATGAGATTGCCTTATTCTCAAGCATTCACATCTATTTTACCTGCCATGCAGGAACAGCCCCGGTTCACCTCTGTGCCTCTGGGAACTCTTCCCATTATGGGATCTGTAGAGCAGATAAAACACCAGGCTTAGTGGGGGAGAGAAAGTCTAGCACCTCAACCATAGTAGAGAAAGGGGAAACAGAACATAGATCACTCAATGATTAACAGATAAGGCATCTGTAAACATTTAGATTCTCTGGCATGCAGGAAGATCTGAGAGACCTTAAATGGCAGCGAAAGTATAGATCAAATGGCCAGAGGGGTCACAAAGGGTCATACAACAGGTGCATCAATGTGCTTTGCAAAGCATGAAGGACAGAACAGGTGCACCACAGCCTTCCATACCAGAAGCAACCACACCTTAGCAGGCCATGAAGGAGGGGATGTCCCAAGCATGGGGGGGGGGGGGGGTTGGGTCTGTAGCTTTCAGGAACAAGGAAGGCCTAGCTGCCTCATTAGCAAATAGACCTAACAATCAAATTCATGCAAAGAAGGGTGCTCTAACCTTTTGAGCCTTGCTGACTTTGGAAGGGCGTTCTCTCTCCCATGCTTAGCAAATTTCTTGAGCCAGGGAAGCACTTGCCTTAGGGTCTGCCTTTCCTATGCAAACCAACTAATCTAAATCCACACTCAGCCACCCTCTTTATCAGGCTGTCCTTTTGTAGACTCAAGATCTCTTGGCCTAATCACCCCAGGCCAGAGATAGATAAGTCCCTTGAGTCACTGCCATAAGCCATTACGGACAATTTGAAGTGGAGCTCTCTTGGTGGGAGGAGGCTCCTGACTTTATGCACATACGCTAAACAAGCAAACAAATAAAACAAAATTTTAAAACCCACCTTTTTTTGCCTTTCAAGTGAAAACCACTGTAAAACTCTCCTCTCCCTCCCCCTCCCCCCTCTCAGCATTCTTTCATTTGCGAATGATGAATGTGGAAGTTCATCCAAATGGAAAAAGTCCACCTCCGAGAGGACCCCAGAGAGCCACCCTTTCTGCTTTAGACTCAGCCACTTGCACCTGTCTAGAATGCTTTGTGGCAGTGACTCAAGTCTCCTGTTTAGGGTCTAATTCAACCGACAAGGTTGTAGGTTTCAAACAGTGTTCAAATAACAATGGGATGTTAAAACATCAATTAAAGTGACTACCCCTTCTCATCCTGACCCCCCCCACCCCATGTATACAAATACTATTAGGGCCCAGAGAACTTTGTGGGTTATTAGAAACTCTCACTCACTGAAGATAGGAATTCAAAATGGTAATCACCACTTGAGAAGACTGCCGGGCAGGTCTTTACAGAGTTAAACACAGTGTCACTACTAGACCCACCCCCTCACACTACCAGTGAAGTCAAGAACCACACAAAGACCAGCATCAGAATGTTTGTAACAGCTTGGCTTGTAACTAGCCCTGGAGGAGGGGGGTGATACAAATTGTCCTACACCCATACAGTGGAAAGGCTATCAAATCACACAAAAACCCAGATGAATCTTACATACCTGTTGCTTAGTGAAAGAAGCCTGGACCGAAGACTACATACCTTATGGCCTGCTTTACATGACATTCTGAGAAGGCAAAAGTCTTACAGAGAGACTTAAAAAATAAGTGCTTTCTAGGGAATCCAACTAAGAGAAAGGTTTGGCTAGGACCACCCCCCCCTACACACACACACACACACACACACACACACACACACACACACACACACTTCATTAACACAGTGAAACTTCTTTTTGTTATTATCAAGCTAGACACATGAGACTGTGCACTTGTTAAAACCTACAGAACTTTAAAGAATAAAGATGTATTTTATGCAAGATTTAAAATCACATAGGAGGTGGGAGGACCTCAGGATGGATTATGACGTATGACAAAACAATCTATCTGTATGATAAATGTGAAACAACTTCACAGACCTGAGTGTGGGAAAGTGTTAAGCTAAGTGAATCTGGGATTGAATGGGTCCATGAGAGTAAAGGCATGCTAGTTATTACATTGTTTTCTATGGGAGTATGGGTTAACAATTACAAAAGTGCTATAAACTACTCTGGAGTTAATCAGTTGAGAAAATAGATAGCTGGAGGTGGGAGCCTGAGTCCCCATCATAGGAGGGAGAGGGTGCAGGCTTGCAAGATTTATTTCTGTGGGCTGGAGTTGGAATGTTAGCACATATATATTTAGCGTACTATCGATGCTGATGATTACAAATAGGAATTTTTACAGACCTATGACTATGCACCTAGGTTGACATGGGCACGTGTCAACATGGGCATACAAACATGGGGATGAGCCTGGAAGCCATAGCATCCCATTTGCAAGAAGCACAGCCAAGATCTTGGTATTTAACACCATTGTCCAATAAAAGAGCCAGGGCTCCTTAAAGAAATGACTGGCTCTTCTAGGGACTGATGAAATGTGTAGGATGAGCCTTGAGTATTCTAGAAATAAAAAAGGCTCCTGAAAAACACCATGACTATGTGAATGGAACACAGGAGTCGACAGAAAGTTCCCAGTGGTCAACTCTAGAACAAATTGAGCAGCATTATAAAGTAGAATTGAGTTATCATCTAGAACATATAAATTATATGACTGAATAATCAAATAAATGGGCACAGCTCATAGTGTCAAATTGGTTATGTAGCGGCTATTATGTCTGGAGAACAGGGAGATCTAGTGGCAGGGGTGAGGAGGGAAAAGGCAGAGGGTGGGAGGTGTAGTCAGTGTTATATATAACTTATATAAAACATCCTTATCTAACACAGTGACATGAACACAATGGATATGTACAACGAGAAAAGCTAATCTAAAGGGAAAATATTGAGAAGAGGGTAAGTGCTCTAATATTTTTTAAGCTGATTTTTGTCTTTTAGTCATTGTTTTATAGTTTAGAGGTTGTGAATTTAACTTCTTTAAATAATAAATTATTAAAATTTAAAAATTAACTCATAAAGAGCTGAAAATCTTCAATAAACAACAAACAACAGAAAACTGGCATTAACAATCCAGCAAAGTAAGCCAAAATTTGAAGCATGAAGGGTGCATTATAAACATACAAAAATGGATGTATATATGAACATATGAAGGCATAGGATCCTCTGGAGATAGAGTTAAAGAACGTTGTAAGTCATGTGATAGAGGCGCTGGGAAACCAAATTCAAGACCTCTGGAAGGACTCTTAACTGCTGGGCCATCTCTCTAGCCCGAGACTCTGTATTGTTGTTCCCTTACTGATGATAAGAGTGGCCATATGGAATGAAAACATGAAGTCTCCATAACAAAAGTAAAGTCAGCTCATCTGTATTGGTATATAGCTTCAGTATACAAAACGCTACTGAACTAGAAACAACTGGACATATATAGAAGAGGTTCTCAATCTATATAGGTCATGACCCTTTTGGAGTCAACAGACCCTTTCACAGGGGTCACATGTTAGATATCTTGCATATCAGATATCTACATTATGATTCCTAACAGCTGCAACATTACAGTTATGAAGTAGCAACAAAAATAATTTTATAGTTGGGTCAGCACAACATGAGGAACTGAAAGGGTAGCAGCATTAGGAAGGTTAAGAACCGCTGCTTTAGAGGATTCTGGTGAATCTGCCCTCTTACCTGTCAATAGATAGGAGAGTAGATGTCAAATCTTTGACAAGATGCTCCTGTTCCCCTTGGCCCAGTATTGGCCACCATGTAGCTCTTTGGGTGACTGGTTCATGAGTTCAGACCACTATAAATGTTTGGCAATCTACCTGGGAATTATATAGATTCATAGATTCATGTCCTTATTATCACTGAGGAGATGGGGGACAGGGTAGCTCTTGTGAATCCCAAGTATCTCATGAGCAAAAAGAGAAAAAGCAACCTTCTGCTACCTAGGAGTAGGAGGGGTTTCTCCTGGTATAACTCTGACATTTACAACCCAAACACACAGTTTCAGTGGCTTCCGTTTATTCATCTCATACTTACAGAATGGTTGAAATGTGCATGGCCTGTCCTGGGAACTGTGAACAACAGAAAGATGAATTAAACATGGGTCTTGCTGATCTTTCCTCAAGGAACTGATAACTGATATGGAAATAGTCTCACAAAAATAATGAAACAAGAAAGAGCAATCATTGGAAATTAATAGTGCCAAGTAGATATAATTATTCAATTTTCCTCTGCTGCTTAATAAATCTTACGTACGGGATCATATGAAGCTATTTATCTGTTAGTCACACCTAATTATACCTTTAATTAAAGCACTCATAATGTTCTACCTGCGTGTTTCATTTACACGCTACTGAGGTCTGGTTAGTCATCAAGTCAAACAGATGAGAACATCTTAGATGGCCATTAGGATAGCATATGCAGCATTTAGCTGGCTACAAACATCAGTCTGTGCCTGGCAGTTTACTGCTACAGCCTCATCTGCCCACCACCATGTTACAAACAGTGTGTTATGGAGGTATCCTACACCACCTGTTCTTTCATCTTACTTGGGACTCCTTTCCTGTCTTCTCTCTGGTCCTTCATCTGACCACTCTGTTCTTTGCATCTCAGCAGGAGCATCATTTCTGTTTTAGGGTCCTACCCACTTGGCTGTTAGCCCTCCTCTGTGCTACTACAGTTCTGTGTTACTCATGGCTCTGTCCCATCTATTAGCTTCTGGAATGTACACCCATCTCATGTCCTTCATAAGCCCTCACTCACTCTTAGACAGTCCCTTTGGTACCCTCCTCCCTTAGAGTTAATCATCCCATCCTCTGGTGACTCATTAAGTCTTTGTTTATCTCTCCATCATAACCCTGGGTTGTCTGGGCCTGATGTTATTTGCTACTAGGTTTTGCCTAGCTTCTGTTATTGACAGTGTCTTGATAACTACGTAGCCAGGGGTGATCTTGAACTTCTGATGCACCTGCACCCATCTCCCCTCCTCCTCTTCACATCACCTATTTGCAAACCATTTCAGAAGACACAACTTATCTTCTTCATCATATTTTAGCACAATACCAGGCAGGACACTATTATTAAGATAATTATCCTTGGTGCGGTTACTTGGGCCTCTAGGCAACCAAACATCTCAAGGCAGGTGTAAAGGTGTTTTAATTGGCCCCATTTCTGGACATTCCAATGGGTCATACCAGTCTGTGTAAGACACAATGAGCTACATACAACCAAGAGACCGGAAATTACAGCATGTTTATTTCATCTCTCGAGATACCTCTTCTGCCTTCATGACATAGCACAAGGAAATAGTTTGGATCCGAATCTGCAATGTAAAAGGGCAGCTTGTCAACCACACTATTGTTTTCTGCCAGAGCTAGCAGGCAGCTTCGGCTGCACATTCCTGGGACATGAATAATATCAGTTGTGATTACGCTTCAGTATCTCATTTATCACCAATCCTGTAGACACTGAATATAGCCTAATTAGGAAATGTGAAGCACCCTTTTCTGGGAAGGGGTGTTTAAGGGGAGGAGAGAGATCCAGGCTTCTCCCTGACATGGGTGGGTCTCACTGAGAGTTACACACAGGTTGGGATCTGGCACTGCTCAAGGGTAGATGTGGCCTGTCTCGTCACATTCCTCACAGCATTGGTAAGAGGCAGAGAAAGAGACATAGCTGGGAATGGGACACTTGCATTTCCATCCTATAATAGTCTCTTTAATGTACAGGAGATATCAGGATTGATAAGTCCATCAAATAAGTATAAACATATTAATATATTTGCTAACTCTCCATGCCTACCATGTTTATTATTTACTGTCCTGGATTTCTCTAAATAGGGACTCTGAATGTTTTGCTGGCAACTCCTCATCTGTTCGTTTTCTTTTACTCTTGCTTGTGTTTCACTGTGGTACTTATACAGCATTCAGGAGGTTGCACTCTGTCTCCCAACATGCAGAGAGTGGAAGACTAATGATGCCCACTAATACAAGGGATAAGCCATTGTACTTTCCTCTGTACACAGGGGCACATGTATGTAGCCGTGTCTCCTTGCATTTCTCCGGCCTTGGTAAGACCCTGCAATGTTACTATTTACCCCGTGTCCCAAGTACTCTGGAATTTAGCATTTACAGATCAACTGGCAAGAAGAAAGAAGAGGTTTATGGCCACGGGACATTGAGAGACAGTCACCTGTTCTGGGAATGAACACCAGCCAAACACACAGAGACCCCTAGTCAACTGATTTAATTTACACAACTTTAACCTTGCATTAAATGTTTAAAGTTGATCGCCAGTCCTTGAATTTTGCCAAATCCCAGCCCGTGTGTGACCCTCAGTGAGACCCACCCATGTCAGGGAGAAGCTGGGATCCCTCTCTTTCCCCTAATACACTCCCTACCCAGCTTCTGTCCACACAGTATGGACTCTATTGTCTCTCATCCTGAACATGTGTGAGCTTCAATGACCTAAGATTTGTTGCTGATAAGACACAGGATCTCAGCAGCCCAGGTCACCAGAATCCTTTTTCTTGAAGTACGGTTTAGCCAACCTACAGCTCCCTTGTGGTCTGACACCTAAGTTTCCAAATGTTTTCTATAGCCTTCACTTAATAAAACTTGGCTTCCCTGGAATTTCTATTCTGTGGACTACTGGATTCTACTCACTTAATTTTGTTAACTGGCCATAACCAAGGGTATGGCCATTCTGCTGCTCTGTCTTCTAACCTGGTGCTTACTGTTCTCTCTAGATGCTCTTTAATTACCTTAGTTCCCATGCCTTATTTCCTTGTGCTAACTGTTCTTGTCACTTTGGTCCTCATCTCAGCTGGAATTTCTAAACTACTCCTACTTTGCTTTGAGTGGCCACCCTTTACTAAAATGTCTTACAACTGGGGTAAGAAATAATAGCTTTGTTGCAACTATTGCTTTGCTGTTAGGTAAACTGAGGCAGGCCTCAGCCCAGTAGTCCTTTCTCTCCATAATATTTGTTCTGAATATCTTAGTGGTGGTTTTGAAAATTAGATTGGGAGAAAATAGAAACATATGAAGATTTAGGAAATCAGTGCTGTATTGTGATGATTGTCAGTTGGTAGGCTTCTTCCAGTTGATAATATATTTCTTCTGGATCTTTCCAAACTGTTGGATCAGAATAGCTAGCACTTGCAGTCTCAGATGAAGTTGCCATGCGAGTAGGAAAGGGTGGCAATGTCTACAGTTGCCAGGTATGAACAAGTAAGGTCCCAAAAGTTCCTCCGGAGTTATTGAGAATGGAGGCTTCAGTTTTTCAAACCAGTAACACTATATCCGTGGTTAGGTTCTTAGGATAGCCCATAACAACTGATTAAATGTTGATGACACTGGGGCATGAACTGTAATTCACCAAGTAGCTGAAGTAACGCCTGTGTTATGTTCTTGCAACACAGTAATCAAGGCCCAAATCTGTTAGGGAGTGTTTGTTTCAAGTGTTGGTCTCCATGGAATTGTCTTCTGCTAACTGCAATGATTTGGTCACTAATGGTGCAAAGTAGGGAGAGGTCATTTGAAATTTCTTTTCTGAATTTTCCTAACTGAAATAACTGGTTTTCTAAGTGAGATATAAGAGGCTATTTGAGAGAGAGAGGTCAGGTGCCGTGAAAGCAAACAATGTACAGATATGGGGTTGGGGGGACACCAGCAACAGGCAATAGTGTCTGTGGAATTGAATGAGGGCAAGAAGAACAGAAGAGGAACTAGCATAAAGGACTGTAGGCAATGTGGTGTTAGAAGTTATGAGACCTGCACCATGATAAACAAGATGATTGTTGGAGAATTTGGCCTTTGGGTGTTTGGACAGAGCAAGCTCAAGTTTAGAGAGATATTTCTCTATGGGAAAAGTGTATGCAATTTAACTCTAACAAGGTGTTTCAGTGGGATGACAAATTAGCCACTGATCCTCACCACCAGGGGACAGGGTAGAGGGGGCAGGGGACAGCCCAGAAAAAAGAATGAAGTCTGAGAATGCACTGGAAACCAAATATTCTTACTGAAAAGGATTTCATTATACTGACATATTGGGGTTGGTGGTGGAACTGCTGGGATATATGAGGGGTAGCCCATATATATATATATATATATATATATATATATATATATATCCAGATAAGCAAGTAGCCAGGGTAACTGAGAAACATTGATACATAAAGCACAACAGGAAAACTCAGCCTGCAGAGAATAAATAGATATCTCCCATGTACCTTTACTTTAGTCTTTGTCCTTCTACCTGGTCTATGACAGTGTACATTTTGAATAGACTAGAATTGGATCTTAAAGAAAAACTGGAGTAGAAATTAAGGGATGGCACAATGCAAGTGGCTCCTTTCTTGGTTGGTTGATTTACATGGTGTTTGAATTAATTTTTCATTGCTGTACTAGGACACCATGATCAAGGCAGCTTATGAAGAAAGAATTTATTGGGGCCTGGGGCTTGCTTACGGTTCCAGAGGGTTAGAGTCTGTGACTATCATAGCAGGGGGCATGGCAGCAGGCAGGCATGACACTGGAGCAGGAGGCAAGGAGAGAGAGAGAGAGAGAGAGAGAGAGAGAGAGAGAGAGAGAGAGAGAGAGAGAGAGAGAACTAAGAGGGAATGGCATGGGCTTGGAAACCTCAAGTCCCGCCCCACAGTGACATAGGACCTCCAACAAGACCACATCCTAATCCTTCCTAAATAGGTCACCAAACTGGAAACTAAGCATTCAAATATATGAGCCCATGGGGCCATTCTCATTCAAACCACCACACGTGGGAGAAAATCTGCACAATATTTTGTGTCTTAGTTAGGGTTTCTATTGCTGCAATGAAACACCTTGACCAAATAAGCAAGTTGGGGAGGAAAGAGTTTATTAGGCTTATGTTTCAGCACTGCCATTCATCACTGAAGGATTCAGAACAGGAACTCAAGCAGGACAGGATCCTGGAGGCAGGAGCTGATGCAGAGGCCATGAGGGGTGCTGCTTACTGGTGTACATGGCTTCTTCAGTTCATTTTCTTATAGAAACCAGGACCACCAGCCCAGGGATGGCACCACCTACAATGGGTTGGACCCTCTCCCATTACTAATTAAGGATATGTCTTATGCATGGGTCTTATGGAGGCATTTTCTCAATTGAGGCTTCTTTCTCTCTAATGACTCTAGCTTCTGTCAAGTTGTCATAAAACCAGCCAGTACATCTGGAAACGGAAGAGTCAAGATCAGTGGTAGCAGTAGAATACTTAAGAGAAGAAGTGAGGGCCCAGAAACCTATCACAGAGTTGGTAGATGCCAACTGGTACTGGAGAGCTTTACCAGGAAACAATGGGAATACCTTCAATGGATGAAAAGTCCACCGGGGTTGCATAAATCAAAGAATGGAGGACTCTTTTCTATCTGACCTTCTATGAGGGTCTTTGAAGGGCAGGTTTCTCAGGCCCACACAATCTAGTCCATATGTAGCCTGGGCTCTCCCAGATGTGCTAACTGGTTGAAGATGGATTCCAGAGGGAAATGCCTAGAGAAGGAGAGAGCCAAGAGTGCCCATGAGAGGATCTCTAACAGAAGTTAGTGCAGGAGCCAAGCCAGTCAGGCTGCCCCAAAGATTACTACAGGGTAGTGGGAAAAGAGTTTGGCAAGAGTCAGAATCACTGTTTCCACTCTTCTTTTGCTGGTACTGTTTATTATTGTTTCCTCTTAATTAAACTTCTATTGAAACAGTCTTGTAATGAGCATATTGGCAGGAGAGGAAAACTGTTTTTTCTTTTCATTTTTAATTTCAGATATTACTAGATAAGTTGGGGCCACTGGCTGAATATTCCAGCCAAAGCAATAATACAATCAAGTGGAGAAGGTACAAAAGGATTTTCTGTGGTGGCTGTTACACTGAGGTGAGGGACATTTGAGGAATAGGAGGACCTCAAATAATTCATTTTCAACAGTATTGCTGAAGAAGTAGAGTTAACAGTTAGGGAGGTCAGAGATATGGCTCAGTAGTTAAGAGCACTTGTTTCTCTTGTGGAGGACCCAGGCCCTGTTCCTAGCACTCATATGATGGCTCACAATCATCGGTAACTCTAGTTCTGAGGGATCTGTCACCCTTTTCTGACATATGCAGTACCTATACATATATGCACACACAAAATAAAATAAATAAATCTAAAATGAGGAGAAGCAGAGCCTGAAACAATGTTTTTGACACAAAATCAGCCATATCATATAATTATTATGAGGAGAAAGATTAGGAATTTGGCTTTAACTGTACTGCACATGGCTTTTCTCTCTTTGTTTTTGTCATTATATCCTATAGTTTTATCCCATTCAGTTGTCTGTTTCCTCCCATTAGATCTTAACAAACACAGAGACAACTTTTGTTTACTGTCTCAACGTTATGCCTTTTGTCTTAGAGTTAGCAGCTTGCTGAACTCGCCTTTAAATATGGTTTCCCAGTTTCATCTATCTCTCCTATCTCTGGCTTTAGTTCACTTATTCAATCCTCTCCACCCCCATATTAACTGCTTATTTATATTAAGCCAGCACAGATATTTATAAATTAAAATTTCTAATATTTCATATGCGTGTGTACAGGTATGTGATCATCATGGATACTGGCAGGTGTGGAGTGGTGCATCCAGAACAGCCTGTGAGACAAGTTGATTCTGCTGTGACTATCAGAACTGGAGAGGCAAGGACACCCAAGCCTGTGGAGCCCAGAAGACCGTGAGTCAAGTACCAGACATTGGACAATGAGCTCTTTACACAGTTAAATTTTAAGTGTGCTCTGGCTCTTCCACTCTTGGAATTAGAAAGTATGTACTTTATGTTGGGTCTTATAGGAGCTCAGAGTTAAGAGACTTTGATTATTTTAAGGAGACGCCAAACTTTTAACGTGTTGAAAATTTAAAAGACTGTAGGACTTTTAAAAGCTGGGCTGTTTTATTTTATGATGTCAACACGAGACTTGGGGATAAACAAGGAATGAAAAGATATAGTTTAGTGGTTATGTGTTTGTGTGTCGTGTTGATAAAGGGTCAATTGTACTGGTTAGTTTAGTTTCATTTTTGTTTTTGGTCAATTTAACATAAGCTAGGATCTTCTGGGAAGAGGAGACCTCAACTGAGGAAAATTCCTCCATCAGATTGGCCTGTGTCTGTGAGATATGTTTTATTTATTAAGATATGAACGGTCCCAGCCTACTATGGGCATTGCCAATCCAGGATAGATGATTCTGGGTTGTATAAACTGGATGAACAAGCCATGAAAAGCAAGCCAATAAGCAGCATTCCTCCATAATCTCTGCTTCAATTTTACCTCCAGGTTTCTGCCTTGAGGTCCTAATCTTGGCTTCTCTTAGTAATAGAATGTAAGCTATAACCTTTTCCTTTCCAAGCTACCTTTGGTGAGAATGCTTTATCACAGCAACAGAAAGCAAACTAGGATTATGTCTCAGGAGGATTCAAACAAAAATATTCCTCCATGAAAAGAGGGAAGAAATACTTGGTTTGGAGACATCCTACCCTGTCCAGTCCTAAAGGCTCATTCTCTCTTGATAGATGTGCAGGTCTTTCAGGCTAACCCCCACCCTGTCCCCATCTCCCTTGCTAGCTCAAATGCTTTAGTTTAGTCAAACAAATGGGCCTGATGTTTTCCCAGCAGAACTTTTATCTTCTTCTTTTTTTCCCCCCAGAGACATTGAAACTGAAATTCTATTTTTCTTCTCTTTTAGCTACCCCTGCTCATGGATTCTTAGTATTAAAGATGATTTTCACGTTTCTGCAGCTGGTCATAATTAAATTCACCCAGTTCTAGCCATTTTATTATTTTTTTCTGACACCTGTGAATTCACTTTGTGTTTTAGTAATTTACATTGGCTGAAAACCCTAAACTATGTTTTGCCAATCATTGCATATGTGTATAGTCTAAATTCCGGTAAGACCCAGGTTCTCCCAAGTTTGCCTTTTCTCATATCACCTGTAACAGTTATTTTTTATGGACCAGGTTCTATAGTTTATTTGAGAAGGTGCTTCTGAGTGAACATGAAATTGAGGCATTTCAAGAAGTTGCAACATATCTAAATATCAGAGAGGTCAAGAATGCTAGATAAATTGAATATAAACATTTAGTAGCCCATCCCATTGCAGTGTAAGTAAGAGTAAATGCATGCCTATATGCATATAGACTACTAGGGCTCACACAATCCATTTTCAGTGCAAATTATTTTAGTGTATTAAATGTTTATTAAGCACCTAATATGCTCATGTCACTGTGCTATATCCATGGAAAAAAATTGCAAAAAAAATTCAACTGATGACCTCAGGGAAAACAGACATAGAGAAAGGATGTATCCTTTACTCACATGGTTCAGATTGTAGGGAGAGGCATTGAACTTGGTGATGTTAGACCCCCGGAAAACTCAAGTATCGGGGTCCCAGGCCACGTTCTCGGTCACCCCAATCACCAGGCAGATTCGAGAGCTTGCTGCAAACTGCACGAGGCTTTATTGTAATTTAATGAGCTAACCCCATGTTAGCTCGGGTCTTTCACCCACCTTCCATGGCGGATGGATAGAAAAGACGGCTCCTAGGGGCTCCCGAGAGATCTTATAGGACAGCGTAAGGGGAGTGTCTAGGGGTACACACAGGCTCAGGATTGGTGTGCCTCCAGGCTTGGAGGGTTTGCCCTGTGTTGATTGGTCAACTGGTTGTTATGGCCCATAGGCCCTCCCAGGGTGGTTGCTATACTTTGTGCGTCATTGCTGTGCACTTGTCTGTAAAGCACACCCAGGGTCGTAAAGCATAGCGCCACCAGCTAACTTCTGATTGGTTCCTTGTCACAAGGCAGGCATCTGACTTTCTAGTGTCTAGGACAAGGTCATAGAAGCAGGTGTTCGGCCGTTATGGCTGCCAAAAGGGAAACTGGTCCCTTCAGTGATAGTGAGGGAAATGATTCCTGGTAGAAAAATATCAGCAAAGAGCCATTTAGGATGTTAGCAGGGGGAAGAATGGACAGAGTGGGAAGGGCAAGAGACAGAGTTAAGTCATGGAAGGAGCATTTTAACAAGATAAATACAAAGAAGGACCTTTTGTTTAGTGTTATTAAAATGGAAAGTAGGCATTTGGGAGAGTTAGGTAGACATGGAATATGGAGGGTTGTTTCTTCCTCATGGGGAGCTCAGCCAGGTTGGAGAAAGTTCCTGGACAATAGCAAGCAGAAGATGAACAGGGTCAACTTTGTGTTAGAGTGGCCACTCTGGTAGCTGGCTGATGGGCAGATTTCCCAAGTGGATTCAAAAAAGGGAAAAGGGATGATAATCTAGACATGAGACAAAGGGATACTTGGGCTTGGTTGTAATAACAGAAACAGAGAAGGAAGAATGGATTAGAAGGATACTTAGCAGGAAAAATTGGAGGACATAGAGATGGTGGGACGTAAAAAAGAAAACAGGCAATGCTAAGTTGACTTACAGATTTCTGATTTGAGTGATGGAGTGATGTGTGTGTTATGGTAACAAAGGGAGAAACTGAATGATGGAGGGAAGAGGAATAATTTAGTTTTATATTTGTTGAGTTTGAGTTGCTTATAGGGTCATTGAAGTGGATACAGGCCTGTGGGGGACCAAAGTATTTCCGCTATGGAATATTTTGAGATTCAGCCTTGGGTCTCACTAAACATGGAGCATCAGAAAGCTCCAGCCCACTATTGTATTGTTAATGTCAGTAAGGCTACTACTGTTTACCATGGCCTGAGGGTAATATGCCTCTTATTTGCATCTGTATGTGCCTAAGCATCTGAATAGGCCCTCACCTGGGCGGAGGAGAAAGGTGTGTGAATAACTTGTGAATATAGAAGGTTAGGAAGAGAGGCGAGCGGCCAGAGCATCGAGGGAACAAAGAGAGAAATGGTTGCCTCGTGGTATTAGCAGGATGGTTAAGAAACACCAGAAAAGATGGCTAATAAAGAAATGACTCTAGTTCCACAACATGGAACTGAGAGCTCTCTGAAGATGACAAGATGCCTGTGTTTGGTCTTTATCTCCGTTGGGTTGCTCGGAGCTTCCAGGTCCACACACCCCCACTCAGGTAGAACCTCATGGACTGAGGCTGAGACAGGCTGGGCCACATTCAAATGGAGAAACTATTTGGGAAAACTGTGTCCTCAGGGGAGAGGCAGGTTTCAGTGAAGTAGGGAGAAGGGATGTCTGGGGAGAGGCAGATGTGTAGAGTGGTTGCATAACTATGGAGATGAAGTGCCAGGTCATTATGAGAGGAGAGGAGGGCTTGAAGAATGGTTGGATGGAGGCAGGAGGCTTGGAGTTCTACGAGGTGAGTGTGGGAGGGTCAGGAAAGGACCAGCAGCTTTGCTTCCAGGTTTAATAGAGTCATGAACCCTGAGGCTCCTGCATGGAATTTAAGTGTTTAAGGTCTGGGTTTAGTCTTGTTCAGATCTAGTCCGGGGTAGTTATAGAGGTAGTGGTTTTAGCTTCATGTGACAATATTGTCTGTGATGGTGATGTCTGGGCAACCGCTTCCATGTGTGTTGAGTGGAACTCAGGCTGACAACAATAATGCAACACAATAAACATAGTAAACTAAAAATAAAGCCCCGGGCTATCTGTCTAAATCATTTTACACAAAGTTGGCCAGAAGATACACATTTAGAAGATAGTCATTTAGCAAGACAGAATATTTTAAATTCTCTTATATATTGATGATGGAGACAAAGTGGAAGAAATAAAGAGATAAAGAAAACAAATGCTAAGAGATATAAATTCAGCAGCTGGAATTTGTTACTTGAATGTGATTTTTGATGTCATTTACAAAAATTAAATAAACTTTTAGAAGAGATGCCTTTTTCCAGCATTTGACCCAACTTTTTGTCATTGTTTCAAGACTATCGTGTGTGTGTGTGTGTGTGTGCGTGTGTGTGTGTGTGTGTGTGTGTGTGTGTGTGTGTATTACCCTTAGACAGTTTAATATACATTTGACTCAACTCTTAGTGCCCTGTGAAGTCTTCTGATATTTTCTGTAGGTGCTACTGGCTTGGACCTTGCAGCTGGACACCACATTAATCAGGAGGTTCAACTTCAACATTGAAATAGGAAGCTGTTTTAGCACAGGAGTGAAAGATTGGAAGCATTTAAGGGGAAAATCTTAAGCTTTCATCATAACTTTCTCCCACACCTAAACCTGCACACCACTTCTCAGGTCAACATCTTAGCATTCTTGCATAAGAAAGTGGTGAGCAGCTTCCACAATCTAGTTTCATCTTCATCCACTAAATGGGAAGAATAGCATCTGCCTTATTTACCCAATAAGACAAAAGAAATGGTATGAGTAAAAGATATAAGGACTGTCTGTGTTTAAAATGGAAGTTCCTGTGTCTGCTTTTACCCTGTTGTCCTTTCTCTAGTGCCAGGACTTCCTGTTCATAAAACCTAGGCTCCCTGATATCTCAGATTTCTCCAACACACAGATTCCTGTTTCTACCTCTGCTGATGACCAATATCTTCTCTGCTTGAAAAACTGTCTTCCATCTTGGATCTACAAGCAATGCTCTTTATACCTAGTATAGCTTGGACAGATTGGCATGCCTTCTTCAGACCCATTTCCCACTCCCTCTCTCCCTCTCTTGCCTTCTCTTGCTCTGGCACATTTTTCCACCTTCCAAGTTGTGTATTTGAACCATTCCCTGTATCCCTCACATTCCTAGATTGTGAGGATACTGGGGACCTGAACTAATATAGACTCTCTTCTCACCTAAATCCTTTGGAGTGTAGTCATCAAGTCCTCTATCAGACCAAGAGTCCAGCAAGAAGTGGGGTCTAGTACACCAGAGAAAACCACAAAGGGTATAGAGGGGTCAGGGACAATCTGCATGGTGGGAGGGAGGCAGGGGAGTGAAGGGAAGGAATGCACCATGTATTAGTTAAGTACTGAGGTGCAGCAAGCCGTCCCAGGGATCACCATAACAATGACTTATTTTTGTTAATTCCCTGTATGTTTACTTGGTTCAGGTTAACATTTGGCTTCTTCTGCTATTTGCTATATAAGACACCTGGGGGAGTCACTCGCATGGTTGCACTCAGTTGGGGGCTCTGGCTATGATGGTCTCTACTCTTCCAGGACCTTTGTGATATGGACTCACGTCATTCAGTGTGCCAGCCTGAAGTGTGAAATGCCAGCTGGCACCTACCGGGCAATGGTAGTACTCTTGTGAAGTGAAGGCTCGAGGCTAGCAAACTATCACTAATGTCAAATTCTATTAATCAAAACAAGTCACAAACCACACGAGAGTTTTAAGGGATAACTTGATGGAAGCGGTGGCATGCCCGAGCTGGTCCAGGGGGATTGTCACAGATGAGCTTATAGACAAACTACAGTGAGGGAGGAGAAAATCTACCTCAAGTGCCTTGACTGATGAAGATTTGTATGATGTAGACATCTAGGAGAGTGTTTATATTTAAGAGAAATGTAACTGCCCAGGACTATTGTGGTCAAATATGTTTTATGTGCCTTGTCTCTACATCAAGAAATATTTTGCCCTGAACACTATTCTACCACCCAGCAGGACTTCCTAAGACATTAGTTCTGGGGACAAATATAATAAGCACAGTCAGCTACCGTAATTTCTCTCCAGAAAGTGTTAGTTTAAATGAAAGCAGTAAATTTTCCTCTTCTGCAGTAACAAGAAAGCCTCACACCATTTATGTAGTGTAATGCAGAAGTTAGAGCACATGTTTGAGCACAGCATTTTGTTGAGCAATCAAGTATATTAATCCAAAATTATCACCTTATTTCAGCTTCTGAATGCTAAGGCCTTCTGTCCAGTGAGTGAAGAACACACATGGGGTGGGGGTAGAAAGTCCTTTGCACCCAGTGTTGTCCTTTAGCTCCTGGCCAGCAATGGTCATGTCCTTGCTCTCTGCCTGTTGGAAGATAAAGGGATACCTTTGCTTGGTCTTGGTCCACCTGCTTCTGTGTTTTTTGGGGTTTTTTTGTTTTTTTTTTTGAGAGGGGTGGGGTTGCTATAATAAGATAATAAACATTCCAAACACTTGGAATTGCTGCGATCATTGCTGTGATCTCAGTAAACACAAGCACACTCACAAAAATCATCAGTTGTTGAGGGGTATAGGTGGATTTTTTTGTGGAGTCTTTGTTTTATTAATTTTTAATTGCAAAAGTCATACATGAATGCAGGTTAGCTGTGAAAAGTTCAGGAATATAAAACCAAAAACATCTACATTCCCTCTCTTCACCTCTCTCTCCACAAGTAACCAGAATTGTATTTACTTCCGTGTTCCTCTAGATCTGTTCAAAACTTTAAATATCTACACTGCAGATTGATGTATCAGCTTTCACATAAACTATATCAATTAACATGGATTTGCATAATATTTGTAGATATTTGTTTCAGAAGTCAATGGATTATTTTCCATGGCTGTCAAGCTAAAATATAGGCTCAATCAGTCTGCCTGGACTGCAGAGCTATCTCACAGACACTCCTCATGTCTTTTGTTTGTTGTGAATGCACTTTGTCTTATGCTGTCAAAACGCATCATTGTGAAAGTTATTCGAAACATTTCAAGACAAGACCTGAAATTCATAATTAACTCATTGCAGTTGGCTGCTTCTCTCTCAACATCTGTGGGAGGTCATTTGAAGTTCACACACTGACTTTTATCTCAGATAACCCATCTCTCATAACCAAACCAAGGCTCCTTTTGACTGTTCCCTGCATGGCTACCTTGGGGAACTCTTCAGTGCTTCAGCTTCTCCTCTGGTTGCTTATCTGGACGAAATTCATGGTTCCTGGCTTGACTTGTGCTGTTGTCTAACCTCTACCAATGAAATTAATACTCTTTACAGATTTTCTTATGAGATGGAGGCTTCTAGGGTGTCTACTGTACTAGGTACCACAAAAGTATGGACTTGCACAGAGATCTGAGAGAAGAGTAACTTGGTGAATGCTATCTGTCTCTCTCTCTCTCTCCCTCTCCCCCTACCCCGTGTGTGTGTGTGTGTGTGTGTGTGTGTGTGTGTGTGTGTGTGTGTGTAAGGAGGTGAGTAAGGGTGTCAAGTACTGCACATATTCCCTGGTCCTGTAATGGGAAGGAGCCTAGGAGTTTTATGGACCCCCAAACTTTACTATGATTAGACCATAGAAAATAAGGGGATAAAAGTGAGAAATTAGATTAGAGAAAAAGTCATGTCATATATCAGCTATGTTAAGGATGCTAGCTTTCAACTCTTAAAAAAAACCCAAAGTAATGCGTCAGACTAGGCTCAAAACTGGAAACTATGCGGAGATGGGGGCAGCGGCCGGAGGCCGACCACACTCTGTTCGTGGGCAACCTGGAGACGAAGGTGGCAGAGGAGCTTCTCTTGGAGCTGATCCACCAGGCTGGGCCAGTAATAAAGGTAAAAATCCCCAAATAAAGATGGCAAACTGGAACAGTTTGCATTTGTCAATTTCAAGCACCAAGTGTCTGTTTCATACGCCATGAATCTTCTCAATGGAATCAAACTTTATCAAAATTCAGTTTAGATCAGGAAGTAGTCAGGCCTCTCAGGACGCCAGGCTGCCATATCCCCAGCATCAGGTTGGAAAATTAAGCCCTACCTCCACATCTCCTAACAGCAATGAAAGGGCGGTGGGTAACACGACTCCATCAGCACAGATGGTCCAGTGGTCCTTCTCTTCTCCAGATTATCAGCGGCAAGCAGTGATGAACAATCTGTTTTCAGACAGGTGTCATATGGTGGGAAATTTGGTTCTCTGCATGCAGATCAGTCCGGATTATCTCCATCAGTTCAGTCACACGGTCATACCTTTAACCAGTCTTCCAGCTCCCAGTGGCGCCAAGATGCATTGTCATTACAGCGTAAAAGACGGAATTCTCACCCCTACCTAGCAGATAGACCCTACAGCTGTGAGCAGCGCTACTCTGATCATGGGTCTAGCTATCATTACAGAGGAGGCGGAGAGGATTTCTGCTATGATGACAGGAATCATGATGGCTGGGGCCATGACTATGATAACAGAAGACACAGTAGTAGAGGTGGGAAATGGACTTCATCTCGACATTAGCAAGCATCCCAAGGACATTGTTTACAGGACCACTTTAGGCCCTTTTAATGAAGTTGTTCCGGAAACATTTCTAAAAACTGTACAGAAAAGCCCCACAATTTTCCACCTGTCTTTGAAAAAAGTTTTTCTTTTTAAGACTAGCAGCAGTCTCATAGAGAACTGAGAACTGTGGCTCCATCTTTGTTACTTTAATTACCTTACCTCAGGGTTTCTGAAGAGGAAGGATTTTATATAAAAGAATGTGCCACCATTCCAATCAATTCAGCTAGGAAAGATGAACTGTATAGAGGGGTTGTATTATAAAGTAAATATTTTAATTATCTCACCTTTTTGTGTTGCAAGAAATTTCTTGGTAATGAATCATTTTGGTGTATATAGTAGGAGACATCCAAGTTGGTAGTCTGAAATGGCCATGTGCATTTTGCTAATAAATGAGAAAATAAAAATTCTTAGTAATCCATTTTAAGAACAGTTTATTTAAACAATTTGGTTTGTTTTTTTGGGGGGATGAATCATGTCTTCTAACTTAGAATTTAAGTACAAATTCTGTGGTATGCTCTTGAATTTTATCATAAACATACATTATAAATCTATACTAGTTCATTCTAAGAACTTTAAAATTCTTTCATTCAATTATATTTGCTGTATGACTAGTAAAAAAAAGATAATGTACTGAAGGTTTTTTATGGGTTTACACTTGCATATGTATGCGGGCATGCATGTATTTGTGCAACTTGTATGGAGAATAAATGGCAGTATGCTGACAGTCGAAGGAATGCAAATATGGACACATGGAAAGCAATTTTAAGAGACCCAAATAAGCATAGAGAGTAAAATTGGAGCATTAAATGCCTCGGTATTCTTAAAACAATTGGATTGGCTCTTTAATTTTTTAAATAACCATTTATTATATATATATATATATGTATATATGTATATACATACATACACACACACACACACACACACACACACACACACACACACACCATATATATATAATATATATATATATATATATATATATATATAATTCAAGTTAGGGAACAGCCTTGTTTCACATGTAAGTCCCTTCTCCCCCTCTCCCTCCCCTCACCTCCATCCCTCCTCCCCCACCTCCAACCTACCCCCCACCCCATCCACCCACTACTCCCCAGGCAGGGTAGGGCCCTCAACAGGGGCTCTGCAAAGTCCACCAAATCTTCCTGTGCTGGGCCTGGGCCCTTCCCCATGTGTCCAGAGCCAGAGTGTATCCCTTCACGTGGGATGGGCTCTCAAAGTCCCTTCTTACACCAGGGAAAAATGCTAATCCACTTCCAGAGGCTCCCTGGAGTGCAGGGGCCTCCTTATTGGCATCCATGTTCAGGGGACTGGATCAGTCTTGTACTGGCCTCCCAGATAGCGTCTGGGGTCGATGTGCTTTCCCTTGTTCAGGCCAACTGTTCCTGTGCATTTCTCTAACCTGGTACAGACCCCTTTGATCTTCATTCCTCCCTCTCTTCAACTAGGTTCCAGATTTCAGCTCAGTGTATATCTGTGGATGTCTGTCTCTGCTTCCATCAGCCACTGGATGAGGGCTCTGGGATGGCATAAAGAGTAGTCATCAATCTCATTTTAGGGGAAGGTTATTTAGGGCTTTTAGGTTATCCTCTCTTCCATTGCCTGGATTGTCAGATCGTGTCATCTTTGTAGGTCTCTGGAGATCTTCCTAGTTCCAGATCTCTTCTTGGACCTATAGTGGCTCCCTCTAGTATGGTATCTCTCATCCTGCTCTCTTTTCTCTATTCTTCCCCCTACTCAATATCTCTGCTCCTCCATTTCCTCTCCTCTACTCCTCTTATTGTTGTCTTATTGTGGCAGCACCCTCTCCCCTACCCTCATGCTCCCAATTAGCTCAGGAGTTCATGCCACTTCCCGTTCCTGGGGTCCATTTATCCCTTAGAGTCCTTCATGATTCCTAGTTTCTTTGGTGAAGAGGATTATAGGCTGGTAAACCTTTGCTCTATGTCTAAAATTCATATATGAGTGAGTACATACCACGTTTGTCTTTTTGTGACTGGGTTACCTCACTCAGGATGGTTTCTTCTAGTTCCATCCATTTGCCTGCGAATTTCAAGATTCCATTGCTTTTTTTCTGCTGAGTAGTACTCCATTGTATAAATGTACCACAGTTTCTCTATCCATTCTTCAGTTGAGGGGCATCTAGGTTGCTTCCAGGTTCTGGCTATTACAAAAAATGCTGCTATGAATATGGTTGAACATATGTCCTTGTTGTATGAACATGCACTATTTGGGTATATACCCAAGAGAGGAATGGCTGGATCTTGAGGTAGATTGATTCCCATTTTTCTGAGCAACCACCATACTGATTTCCAGAATGGTCTTACAAGTTCACACTTCCACCACCAATGGAGGAGTGTTCCTTCTTCTCCGCATCCTCTCCAGCATAGGTTGTCATTGGTATTTTTGATTTTAGCCATTCTGACAGGTGTGAGGTGGTATCTCAGAGTTGTTTTGAGTTGCATTTCTCTGATGGTCAAGGATTTTGAGCACTTTCTTAAGTGTCTTTCAGCCATTTCATATTCCTCTGTTGAGAATTCTCTATTTAGTTCTGCACCCCACTTTTTAATTTCATTGGTGTTTTGGTGACTAGCTTCTTGAGTTCATTGTATATTTTGGAGATCAGCCCTCTGTCAGATGTGGGGTTGGTGAAGATCTTTTCCCATTCTGTGAGTGGTCGTTTTATCTTACTGACTGTGTCCTTTGCCTTACAGAAACTTCTCAGTTTCTGGAGATCCCATTTATTAATTGCAGACCTCAGTGTCTGTGCTCCTGGTGTGATGTTCAGGAATCGGTCTCCTGAGCCAATTAGTTCAAGGGTAATTCCCACTTTCTCTTCTAGAAGATTCAGTGTGGCTAGATTTATGGAGAGATCTTTGATCCATTTGTACTTAAGTTCCGTGCATGGTGACAGGTATGGATCAATCTGCAATCTTCTGCATATCCGAATCCAATTGTGCCAGAACCATTTGTTGAAGATGCTATCTTTTTTCCATTGTATAGATTTAGCACCTTTGTCAAAAATAAGGTGTTCATAGGTGCATGGGTTATTATCTGGGTCTTCAATTCGATTCCATTGGTCTATCTGTCTATTCTTGTGCTAAATAGCCATTTATTAATTCATATTCTGATAGTGAAATACATCTCAAGCTTCATATATTATTGAAGGTAAAACTGAGGAATGTCTAGCTCTGTTGTGATTACCTATATTCAAGCAATACCGTTTTTTTCTATCATGAGCTGTTCATCCTTGTTGGGGAAGCTGGAGGGGAGGAAGGTCTCCCTAAGACAAAGGAGTGGTGTGCACAGGTGTCTGAGTTTATGTATGAGAATCCCTGATGCCTTGAGGACAGACTCACTTGGGTGAGGCTACAGTGCACTACAGGAAATGGGCCCCAAACTTCATTCATTACCTTCCTATGCCTACTGTTCTAGCTCTTCTCAATTTCATTCATTTATTCATGATTCAGACTTTATTAACATTTGTAAACCATTTATTGAAGAGGTAGTAATAAAAAAATCTATCTAATGTGACATAGAATTCCCAGAGTACATGATCGACAGTGTCAAAGGTACATTAAATCAGGGAGAGAATTCATTTCTGTCCTGGACACAAAGGCTTGTCAGGACAATATTAACTACAGCAAGAATCAAACACCTGCGCAAGGATCACAGCAACTGCCCTTTGAGGACTGTTTCTGAGAAAAATATTCTGTCTTCCAAAGATTTGATTATTCTGATTCAATGTACTCATTAGCGTATCTTAAAATAAATCCTATTGAAGAAATGGAGAATGGTGCTGTCAGGATAATATTGCTAAAATGCATCTTCATCCATTTTTGTTTCATGGGATATTGGTTTCGTATTTTATTTCTCAAACCTAGCTTGATACATTTATTGCTGTCATCTCCCAGTTCTGTTTATTTTACTGTAGAGTTTCCAGTCTTCCCTGCCCGATGCTTGAATAAGCCTACAATGGGGAATAATGGGAGGAAATGTTAAAAATCAGGGAAAGATTTTATCATGGAAAATGGTCTCATATGCAAATATATCTTCCACTGAAGTAAGGGACTGGGGAGAAGAGTGGAATCATAGAGAAAGCAAAGAAGAAAAACAGGTTGCTATGGAAAACAGGGTACAAATTAACATATGGAGGGGAATTGGCAATTGTGTGTGCCTTGTGTCCAAATCAATAACCCAATCCTGGTTTTCCAAGATGTTCATGGAGATTTCCCATCTACCTACCTTGGAGGAAAAAAATCAGAGTGTAATCTCAATGCTGGGATGCTTTTGTTATAATTGTTTCAAAGCACAGTTGTTGTAGGGTTGGGATAAGCTTTATAATCACCCCCTCACAGGTATTCATATCCCTCACAGATGTCCATATCCTAAGCCTTGGAATCCATAGGTACTATATTATATGCCAAAATGACTTTACAAATGGGATCAAATTAAAGATCTTGAGATGGAGAATTACCCTGAATTATTTGGGTGAGTTCTTTGTAAATTTGAAGTCTTTATAAGATGGATGTAGGTATCAAAAAAGATGCTGGGGTTTTGTTTTGGTTTTTTGTTTTTAAGCAGGCCCTTACTATGTAGCCTTGGCTGGTCTGGAACTGATTGAATAGACCTCAAACTCACAGATATCTGCCTGCCCCTGCTTCCCGAGTGCTGGGAATAAAGGCATGCGCTACTATGAGGGGCTAAGATGCTGGTTTTGAAGATGGAGGAAGACAGCTACAGGGAAAAAGATGTAGACAGCTTTGGAGGGCAAACATTCTATTCTGAAAGCTCCAGCAGTATGACTGCTTCATAGCTCTGTTTTAAACATCTGACCTCTTGAATTGTAGGATAATAAATGTGTGTTGTTTTAAGCCCCCAGTTTGTGGTCAGTTGTTACAGCAGCCATAGGAAACTGATACAGTCATGGTTGGAAGGAATCTGCTGGTGTTTCCTCCACTGCCACCTCTCTCTTTGGGTGGTCCATCCTTAGAGTCACATTGCAGTTTCAGTTTCTGTAGCTTTAAGACTACTGAAGGCACTCAGTGGAAGTCTCTCCTAAGCTGTCTTAGGAGATGTGCAGGCCAGTACCTCATCTACATTGTCAGCAAGCAAACTGTACCTGCTTCTGCACCTCCTTCTGAACAGACCTGGGATGTAAGGGGTATTCAAGGAAGCGCAGGAAACAGGGAGAGGCAGGAGACATGCACATGTTATAAGTATCATATTGCTCTCTGTGGTTTTCCTAGGGGCCTCTTTACTGAGCCACCAGGGCAATTTTTGTTGTTAGAGACCTACATACTTTGTCAGCTGCCAAGACCCAAGGGGGTGTGGACAACAAACCACATCCTGGGGGGTGTTCAGGAGCTGTTCTGCAGCGTGCCACAGTCTCTGGCTGGAAAGATCTGCTTCCCCCTAGACACATTACTCAGGATGTGTTTGGTCCTTATCTACTATTCCTGAGATGAAACGTTCTCTCCAGTATCCCTCTGTGAAAAATACTTTGTGCTAACCTCATGGGAGAGGGACTGTCTTTGAGAGTCCTTAAACCTGCTGAAATACCACACCATCTCCCAAAGGCAAAAATCAGCTTTCCACACTTGCCTCAAATAATGATGGAGTCATGGGAGCATACAAGAGCTCCTTCTGTTCTGTCATGTTTTTACTCACTTCCTGTGCTCCCAAGAGCAGCTCTCAGCTCAGCTGCATTATAGCACTCCTTTCAATATTTTGGAATACTTTGTGCCCCTCCCCCTTAGAATCCATGCATTCTTCAGTGCTAGGATCATGTTCTATGGAGTTCAGTGTTCACAGATACTAGCACTGTCCTTGGTATATACATTATTAATACATGTTCACCGGATGCTAAACTTTACCTTTCATAGCTAGAGACATAGTGGCTGTCTATCTGATGTAGCTGCTTCTTTAAAATTAAGGTATAATTTACATACACTCTAATAGAGTGTTAACTATTCACCTTAATAATATTGAGAGTTGAATATGTTAGATGATTGACTGTACTAAATAAAAGGTGACCACTGGACACCTACCTTTACACTGTTAATTCTGTCCATATTTGAACTTCTGTATCAGTAAGATCATATTGTACACTTTCCCGCATTCATTTGCTCTGCATAGATAGCACTCTCAAGTTTCAGAGTCCTATAGAATGAACAGCATTTTTTGTTTTACTTTTTATCTGTATTCCAACTTGTGAATATATCACAGTGTCTGTACCTATTTTTCTACTCATGAATGTATGAGCTGTTTTGAGTTTGGGCTGTTATAAACAAGGTTTCTTGGAATACCTTGCTACAAGGGTCATTGTGGACATACTTTTTAAATTTAGTTTTGGAAGTACTGGAATTTCTGTGTTGCCTACAACTGTGTAACCATGTGGCTAAATGTTAAGTGGAGATATGGGGATTGGGGATAGGAAATGGGAGGGTGAGGGCCTAAGTATATGTGAAGAAGTCTCATGGAAGTTCACAAGTTTGTAAGAACACACACACACGCACGCACGCACGCACGCACGCACGCACGCACACGCACGCACGCACGCACGCACGCACACGCACACGCACACGCACACGCACACGTATGTAAGTGAATTAAGGGAGTTTGAACAGAAGTGTTCTGAATGGGTGGGTGCTGCTGCTCCCTGAAGACACGGGCTATCAATGATTTTATTTACAGAGAAGTTCAAAAATAGAATATTTGTGTCAGGCATGGAATAACCCTCTGCAAGTTATTGATCAGTGGTGCCTCAGAGGCACCCAAAACAAAACATGTTAATGTCATTAATCTTGCTCTTGCATCATAGCTAGTTGGTAAGACTCCTTTGCTGAAGGCACTACTCACTTTGGATGAAGGACAAAGAGAAGTCAACCTGAAACTGACCTTGGTTCACTTCCTTATGGGTAGCTTACATAGTACCAGAAGGTGCTATGCAGGTTTCTGGGGTAAAAAAAGGTGCCAGTTGTTTACTCAGCACAGAAGCCTGACTGCTACAATACTGACCTATCAGAAAGGTACACCACTGGTGCAATAGTGGCATGTCAGTTATGGGGATAACCAACCACATTCTGATTGGACATAAGGCCTGTTCCACAGGGGGAATTCATGCTGGGCACTGTAAACCAGTCATAAGTTCATGGCTTAAAGATCATATGCCCTGCTGGGATTGTGGGGGGCCTGCTGTTGTTATTTTGCTAAATGATCATGCTGTCAAACTGCCTCCTATTTATGTTTGTACCCATAGATTTGTGCCACTATCAGCTTGGTCAAAGAGGGAAATGACAGTCTATATATTTTACTTAAAAAAAAAGATAGCTGTCTTATCACTGGTTTTGAATGGCTTTTTATATTTTAGATACAAATGTATTATTACATGTATGTACTGGCTGGTTTATTAAATTTCTTCATTATAACTTTTGATATATAAAAGTTCTAAGTGAGTGTATACTTGTAACCCAGGAAGCTAAAGCAGGAGACTTAGGTGTTTGAACTCAGGGTTACATGGTGAGACATTGTCTCAAAAAACCTTTTTCTTATTTTAATGGAAGTCAGGAGGCAGGTTGATTTCCCCCCCACTCCTCCCCCCCCCACCCACCCCACTCCCAGAAGACCAAGCAACCCAAGTCTTCTGAGAACTTTGGGATACTCCCACCCCCACTCAGGACAGAGGTGAGCTTAGGCCCCTGCCTTGGGCCCTACTTCTGCCTGCCTACTCTGGGATCTCCTGGCCTGGGGTCTGCAAGCAGGTTGACTCCCTCTCTCCACCCCAGGTGGACCAAGAAACCTTCAATCTGCTGACAGCACTGTGATAGGCCAGCTCTCACCCACCAGGAGAGGGAGTGCTTCAGACCCTCCTGCACCCACTGTGAGACCCTCAGAGTATCGGGCATGATATGATGCCACCAGACTCTAGGGACTTTGTGCCAGCAAGACCTGAACATCCAAACACAGATGAAGCAGAAGAGAATGACCTTAAAATCTTCATGAAGATGATAGAGACCCTAAGAGAGGAAATCAGAAACTCCTTTAAAGAAATGGAAGAAAAGACAAACCGAAAATTGCAAGAAACAATTCAAACAGTGCAAGGTTTGAAAGCTGAAATAGAGACAATGAAAAAACCACAGTCTGAGGGGATTCTGGAATTAGAAAAGATGGGTAAACAATCAGGAGCCACTGATGCAAGCATAACCAACAGAATACAAGAGATGGAAGGAAGAGAGAATCTCGGGTGTTGAAGATACACTAGGAGAAATAGATTTATCCACCAAAGAAAATCTTAAGTCCAACGATCCCTAACACAAAATGTCCAGGAAATATGGGACACCATAAAAAGGCCAAACCTAAGAATAATAGGTATAGAAGAAGATGAAGAAACCCAATTCAAAAGTGCAGAAAACATGTTCAACAAAATCATAGAAGAAAACATTGCCAATCTAAAGAAAGACATGCCAATGAAAATACAAGAAGCCTACAGAACACCAAATAGAGTGGACCATAAAAAATCCCCTCATCACATAATAATTAAAACATCAAACATACATAATAAAGAAAGAATATTAAGAGCAGCAAAGGAAAAAGGCCAAGTAACATATAAAGGCAAACTTATCAGAATTACACCTGACTTCTCCATGGAAACTCTGAAAGCCAGAAGGTCCTGGATAGATATCCTACAAACACCATGGATGCCAGCCCAGACTACTATACCCAGCAAAACTTTCAATAACTATAGATGGAGAAAACAAGATACTCCACGACAAAACCAGATTTAAACAATACATATCCACTAATCCAGCCCTACAGAAAGTACTTGAAGGAAAACTCCAATCTAAGGAATTTAAGTACAAGCAGAAAAACATAGTCAATAGATAATCCCACTTTACCAAAAGCCAAAAGAAAAAGCAGGGCAAATCCACACACAATACCACCACCACCATCAATCCAAAACAAAGAAGAATTAACACTCAATGGTCCTTAATTTCCCTTAATATTAATGGTCTTTACTTGCCTATAAAAAGACACAGGCTAACAGAATAGATACGAAGACAGAATCTATCCTTCTGCTGAATACAAGAAAACCACCTGAACTTTAAAGACAGACATTACCTCAGAGTAAAGGGTTGGGATAAGATTTTGCAGTCAAATGGACCCAAGAAACAAGGTGTTGTAGCTATCCTAGTATCTAACAAATTATACTTCAAACTAAAATCAATCAAAAGAGATGAAGAAGGTCATTTCATATTCATCACAGGAGAAATCCATTAGGAAGAAGTCTCAATTCTGAACATCTCTGCCCCAAATACAAAGGTACCCACGTTCAAAAAACAAACATTAATAAAACTTAAATCACAATAAGACCTCACACAATTATTGTGGGAGACACCCCACTCTCACTACTAGACAGGACCACCAGACAAAAACTTAACAAAGAGACAAAGGAACTAACAGAAGTTATGACCCAACTGGGATTAACAGACATCTAAAGAACTTTCCATCCAAAATCACATGGGACCTTCTCTAAAATCAACCACATACTCAACAATATAGCAAACCTCAACAGGTACAAAAAAAATTGGAATTACCCCCTGTGTCTTATCAGACCACCATGCTTTAAAGTTAGAATTCAACAACAACACAAATTGCAGAAAATCAACAAACTCATGGAAATTGAACAACGTGCATTTGTACCATTCCTGAACCAAGGGAGACAAAATAAAGAAAGAAATTAACGACTTCCTAGAATTCAATGTACATGAAGACACAACCTACCTAAACTTATGGGACACTTTGAAAGCAGTACTAAGAGAAAAGTTCATAGCACTAAATGCTCACATAACAAAACTGGAGAATAGTCACACTAGAGAATTAACAGCACAACTGAAAGGTCTAGGACTTAAGTTTTGTGCATGGTGATAGATATGGATCTATGTGCATCTGACAGAGGGCTGATCTCCAAAATTTACAAAGAACTTAAGAAGCTAGTTTCCAAATAATCCAATTAAAAAGTGGGGTACAGAACTAAATAATTCTCAATAGAGGAGTCTAAAATGGCTAATAGACACTTAAGAAAGTGTCCAACATCCTTAGCCATCAGAGAAATGCAAATCAAAACAACTCTGAGATACCATCTTACTCCTGTCAGAATGGCTAAAATTAAAAACACCAAGGACAGTGTATGCTGGAGAGGATTCGGAGAAAGAGAAACACTCCTCCACTGCTGGTGGGAGTGCCAACTTGTACAGCCACTTTGGAAATCAGTATGGCAGTTCCTCAGGAAAATGGGAATCAGTCTACCTCAAGATTCAGCAATTCCTCTCTTAGGCATATACCCAAAAGAAGCACATTCATACAACAAGGACATCTGTTCAACTATGTTCATAGAAGCATTATTTGTAATAGCCAGAACCTGGAAGCAACCTAGATGCCCTTCAACTAAAGAATGATAGAGAAAATGTGATACATTTACACAATGGAGTACTACTCAGCAGAAAAAATAAAACAATGGAATCTCGAAACTCAAAAGCAAATAGATAGAACTAGAAGAAATCATCCTGAGTGAGGTAACCCAGTCACAAAAAGACAAACATGGTATGAACACACTCATATATGGAATTTAGACATAGAGTAAAGGATTACCTGCCTACAATCCACACTGCCATAGAAGCTAGAAAGCAAGGAGGACCCTAAGAGAGACATACATGGTCCCCCAGAGAAAGGGAAAGGGACAAGATCTCTTGAGAAAATTGAGAGCATGGAGGGAGGGGGAAGGGAGCTAGGAGAATGAGAAGGGGAGAAGAGGAGGGAAGAGGAGGATGTGAGGGAGCAGAAAGGTTGAGTGGGGGAAGAATAGAGGAGAGCAGGATAAGAGATACCATAATAAAGGGAGCCATTCTAGTTTTCAAGAGAAATATGGCACTAGGGAAATCTCCAGAGATCTATAAGGATGATATTAACAATCTGAGCAACAGTGGAGAGGCTACCTTATATGCCCTCCCCTGATAATGAGATTGATGTTAGCTTATATATGCCATCCTAGAGTCTTCATCCAGCAGCTGATGGAATAGAAGCAGACACCCACAGCTAAACACTGAACTGAACTGGAATCCAGTTGCAGAGAAAGAGGCGTAATGAGAAAAGGGGTCAAGACCAGGCTGGTGAAACCAGCAGAAACAGCTGACCTGAAAAAGGGGGAGCTCATGGACCCCAGACTGATCACTGGGAAACCAGCATAGGACTGATCCAGACCCCCTGATTGTGGGTGTCAGTGAGTAGGCCTCAGAAATCTTTGGGGCCTCTGGTAATAGATCAATATTTATCCCTATCATAGGAATGGACTTTGGGAACCCATTCCACATAGCGGTATTCTCTCTTAGCCTAGACACATGGGGGAGGGCCTAGGCCCTGCTCCAAAGGTTATGACAGACTCTGAAGATCCCCCATGGAAGGCCTCACCCTCCCTGGGGAGCAGAAAGGGTATGAGATAAGGTATTGGGGGTCAGGGGAGGAGGGGAGAAAGAGGGAACTTGGATTGACATGTAAAACAATATCATTTCTAATTTAAATAAAAAATGGAAAGAAAAAAGACAGAAAAAAGAAAGTCAGATGTCACTTTCCAGTTTGTGCTTCTTGTCTTCAAAGGAATATGTACTTATCCTAAGAATGCCATGTTATTAAATTCATACTTTGAACAAAACTTGCTTTACTGCTATAGATTACATTTTGTTATATGACCCATCTTAAACTAATATTTTGTAGCGAGAGATAAGAGGGTTTTTAAAGTATTTTTTATGTTTTATATGGCTAGTTAGTTGATTCAGCCATTTGTTAGCAAGTTTTCCTTCCTTCATCTTGTTACATTTAGTTAAAAAATCAATTGGCTCGAATTTTGATATGAATGTAAAACTATCTTAACAAAATAAGGCCTTTAAAAAATCAGATAACCCCATAAATAAACTCTATAAACTCAATGCCTGGGTTCTGTTCTATCTACCTGTTTTTCATCAAGCAGTTATGTTTTCACTAGCCTATCGTTATAGTCAGCTTTTGAATGAGGCATGATAAATGTTCAAGCTTGATTCTTTTTAAAGATTGTTTTGGAATTCCAAGTCAGGTTTAGATCCAGCTTGCAAATTTCTCACTCAAAGCCTGGTGAAACTGGAATCCTGAGATAGCAGTGAAATTCCTCACCAAGGTGAGTCAACAAACTCTCTGAGCTTTGCACCAAACACAACCTCCACTAGCAGGGAGAGCATGAAAATGATGGCTTGCAGTTGCTGGAGCAAGTGTTAAACACACAAGCCTGGCCTGGGGTGGTAGTGGAAGGCCAGCACAAGTTTTTATAAAACCACTCACTCCATATTTAGAGGTGGATTCACGCTATCTAGTGACTGACAGATTGAGATGAGTTTCTTTTACCAGTGGTTAACACAGACTTAAGGCAGGTTTGAGCTAGCTTCTTTACCATTGGAGGGTTTTGCATGGGGGCTGGAGACATCATTTAGGTTGGTAATAAGTTTTGGGGTAGGATTGATGGATACCCAGGGTTTCACCTGGCCCCACCCAAAAAAGGACAGATTTTGAGCATGGTGACTAGGTCACCATGTACTTAAGGATAAAGTTCTTGGTTCTCTGTCTTTGCTATACTGTGAGTTTGATGTTATCAGTGAGGAAACACAAGTGCAGAAGGTGACCTCAACATGGCAGATGGAAGCATGTTAGGCATGTTGTAGAAGTGCACAAGTGTTTTTCTTGGAGTACCATGAGCTGGTCTGGCATGTCTGTCACTTGCCATTCTTTACACGCTATATGACAAAAGGGAAGACATGAACTATACTCCATCAATCTCTCTGAAGATTCTGCCTCTTTGTGAGTAGAGGTCATTTCTATAGTCATCCACACCAGTTGGTAAGTCAGTGTGAGTTGCTTTCTCACTTGTGTTTGGGGAAAACTTTGAACTCTTGGAGATTCTGATTATCTGGGATGAAGATCATGGATGGTTGGTCAGGAATACACTCCTCCTTGCTCTTAGTGAATCCAGCCAACCTTCCTAGTGACTCAAAGATTAATACAGTCTGTCCATTCTCCATTGGAGATGATCTTGCATCTTTCCATTGCTCACTCTCTGAGCCAGGAAAACACTTACTATAAGAATTCAGGTCTTTCTCCTAGTTAGTACTTTAATTGCTAAACTTGTTCATTTAATAATTTGAGGATGCAGTTTTGCTCTGCGTTCTAAATTAAGAATGAAAATGGGGAAATAGCAGAGTGTGGGGTGGTGGTTTGCAAATATTAAAAGGCCTGATTAAAAAAATAAAAGATTAGTATTAGAAAAGTAATTTTGGGGGTGTTGGGGGTTGAAAATGAATGTCCTAAGAAGAGGCAAGAAAAACAAAAGCCTTCATAGGAATGAATGTATTGTATCCTATGGCCATCTTAGAGATGGGAGTGAAAGTATATTTGAGGAGTTCACTGATGTTTGAGTTTGTTTTAAGGAAAATCATGTGCTCTTAACCTGTGTAATGTGTATATTCTCTTCCAGTGGTGGAGGCTGAGAGAGTGCTGGGATTCTTTTCTAATGTTTTTAGTAATTCCTAGCCCACATATTTTTCCAGGTATTGATATGGACAAGTGCTTGAGCTTGGTTTGCTGGGGACATGACTCTTGAAGGCAATGAATGGTGTTTGGAGGTGGAAAAAGAATGTAAGCAGTGGAGTGCTTATAAGAAATTGTTGTACTGAGGTGTCCCTCTTGCCCCCCCTCCCCCCGCACCATAGGGGTGTGGTGTTTGATGCCTGTCTACAACTCCTGCCATTGTGTTCCTCATCTCCGGTTAGAACGTGGTACACCTTCTCCTGTGACAGCAGCTTCCTCAGCAGTAGAGAATCTTCAACAGAGAAGACGATACTACACTCCAGGAACATGGTTTTCACAGAGACCTTCTCCGCAAGGGTAGAGGAAAATGCCCTCTACCAGGCAAGAGTAGTTCATGGTGACAGAGAGGCTGTCACAATAGGGGAGGCAGAGCTTGCTTTCAATTATGTCCTTTAAACTAAGGATGGCAGTCCTCAAAAAGGGACAGATCACCAAACCAGGGAAAGCTGAAATGCGTCTGGACCTGTGACAGAGTAATTGTTGAAGTGACAAGTAAATGGAAGTTACCTTAATGTAAAAGTCGATCTCCATCTCTCAGGCTGCAAACTGAGCACAGGACCCTATTCTCTGAAATACAACCATGTTTTCCAATTTAAAGGTTTTAAAAATGTGTTTTTTAAAAAAAACATTTATTGTGTGTGTTTGTGTGTGTTTGTGTGTGTTTGTGTGTGTGTGTGTGTGTGTGTGTGTGTGTGTGTGTATGTGTATGTGTGTGTACATTCGCAAACATGTACATGTGTACATTTGTGCTAAGACACATGTGTGGAGGTGAGAACACTTGCTGGAGTTGGTTCTTTCCTTCTATCAGGATTTGAACTTTAAGTCATCAGGCTTAGAACAAGTGTCTTTACCCACTAAGCCATCTTGCTGGCCCCAGGATTGTTTTTTTTCAGTTAGGATCTGACTATATATTAGCTATCCTGGAACTCACTATGTAGCCCAGGCCAGTCTCAAATATGATGATCTACCTGTCTCTGTTTTCCAAGTGCCGGGATTATAAGTGTGTACCATCATGCCCAGCTAAGATGAGTCTTTGAAACCTCATGGAATTTGTTTTTCTACTTTCTGTGCCATTCCCAAGCCATTAGGATTACCTCACCACAGGCTTAGCACATATCTTGATACTTCTGAACTGCATGTGCTTTACAATACAATGATTATAGTCTTAGGGTCTCATATTACTCACGTCTGTCTGTGAAAATGCAGTAGAGAAGAGAGCATAAGACTTCAGCTTGGGAGAATGAGTTTTTTGTTTTGATATTCAGGGAAGAATAAGCATTTGGAAAATTCAGCTGACTGGAGTTAATTGCTTTTTCAGATGCAATTTTACAAGGAAGAAATCAAGTATATTATAAGGAAGGCATTACTGGCAAGTATGTTGATTCAAACCAGGCCTGGGGCCTCACACAGCTTCTGCAAGTTTCCATGGAGATGGGAGAAGAGGCTTGTACGAACTGGTTAAGATCTTGGGATTTGCAGTCAGAATGGTATGAACTTGAATTCCAGCTCTCCCATTCTCTCATGACTTAGTGCAGTTGCTTCACCTTCTGTGAGTCGGAGGCTAAGAATGCCCAGCTACTCCCAGGGTGTAAATATAGTACCTGGTATAAGCATAGAACCTGGCATGGAGAGTGTCACACAATAACATTATGGAAAGGCAAGTCATATTTAAAGTTTCTTAAAAACAGATGACTCAGTGATTAAGAACACTGAATGCTCTTCCAAGGGACCTGGAACAGAGTCTCACTGCCCATATCGATGGCTCACAACTTTCTGTAATACCAGCTTCAGGAGATCTGATGCCCTCTCTGTCCTCCTCAGGTATGGCATGCACACTGTGCATGGCTGTCTATGAAGGCGAAACACTCATACACATACACAAATAAAGCAACCCCTTCTAAGGTATCAGGCAACAGGCTCTGGAAACACTCATACACATACACATATAAAACAATTCCTTCTAATGTAGAAGGCAACAGGCTCTGGTAACACTCATACACATACACAAATAAAGCAATCCCTTCTAAGGTAGCAGGGAACAGGCTCTGGAAACAAGCTCCTATAGGAAATTGTGACAGGGCAAGCTGAAGAGGAAAAGAACAGGAAGTGCATGGCTTTCTTTGAGTTCCCTGGTGTAGTAAGCCTGGGCCCAATGGATCTTTGTACCCACATAAGTACACAGACATCATCACTATACTCACTTACAAGCTCTGTCACAAATCTCTGGTCATGGGATGATAAGACGGCTCTGTGGGTCAAGGTACTTGCTGCCAAGCCTAGTGACCTTAGTTTGATCATGGGACCCATATGGTAGAGGGACACAACTGATTTTTGGAGGCTTTCTTCTGCCCTCCACATATGTGCTGCCCCCTAATAAATAAATTCAATAAAAAGGAGGAAAAAAAGAACACCCACATCTATAACAAGTGTTAAGGGGGGTTCTCTTAGGCAAATGACACTTTTATGAAAAGTGAAAGGATCTTTGAATAGTTGGTCACCGTGACTAGGAGACGGCAGGCTCCTCCAGACTAAGGGTGATGCCTTTTGCTCGCAAAGTTAACACTAAACACAAACTTTCCAAACTGCTTGTCTGTTTTTCATGTGTCAAGTTGGCATCTTGGTATGCTGTTTGGCACAAAGTTGCACAGCGTTGAAGTTTGCATATGGACTATGAAAGTCTATAAAAATAGATTGCAACATGGGAAACCGGTGTTGGCATTGGCTGGCTGACCATGAATCACTCATTGCAGGAATGACAGCTGTCTGGATGATGCCTATATTGCTCTCCTCTGCTCTCTTTACCTAGGGGTACATCACTCAGCAATTTCCCAAGGAAGAAACAGCATTCTGACCTGGGGCATTCTTTAAAAAAAATCACAAAATGTGCATGCCCTTGACCCACCTTGTTTTCTAGACCCCCAACTGGGTCACTGAGACAGATTTCTGAGACAGTGTATGTATTTTTTCTCCCTCAGGTGAGAGCATTGAGTGGGAGATGCAAACAGATACACAAAAATAAGTCAGCCAGGAGCCTCTTCTGGGCATCTGATTTGTCCTGTGACTCTGGGCTCAAAAATAGCTCCATTAATTACAC